>NC_056726.1:1649451931-1649531001 GCF_019279795.1 Protopterus annectens
TTAAAAGGTGAAGTTTTACTATCCAGACACAGTGACTCCACCTCTTACAATTTAGCCGAGCTTAGAAAGATATACATAAAGAAGACAAGACTACGTAGCTACTTAGAAAACATTACTTATTCCTAGCTTGTATAGTTTTTCATTTACAACTGCATCAGAAACTTTTAATGTCAGGAAAGGGACAAGAAGTAAGTGTTGTAAATTGTAACAACTATGTTAAGCTTAATGAACTAACACTCATATTAGAAGTTAGGGGAAAAAAGCACAAGAGAAGTTAGTTTAGCTGCACGCAGAGTAATAGTATAGCACTTATGTGTCACTATATTTACTTTTAGTGATGCAACAGGTAGCACATTCACCTTTGGTGGAGAAGGCTGTGGGTTCTATTCCCACACCAGTAAGACTGATTTCTGACACTGTAATGCAGCATAAGGGAGGTGCTGCACTTCAAGTGTGCTGTCCTTAGGATGAAATGTTAAATCAAGGCCCCATCTGCTTGAGTTGGTAGTATCTCAGGTGGATGTAAAAGATCTCACAGCACCTATTAACAATAGTAGGAGAAGTTTCCCAATGGCTTGGCCAAATTTCCTCTAGTCGTATAAATACCACCTTGGTTCTCCCATGAAAAGAGCCTATTAGCCTAGTGAGACTAATCCAGTCAAAAAGAATAAATAAATTAGTTGGATATTTTCAATAAGAGCTACATTTGTGGACTCCACACAAGTCACATTCAGGAAAACACAACCTGGAAATTCAACCATGACTACTGAGACAAAGAAAGATCAAAGGTAAAAATCATAAGTAATAAACTAAGAAATAATATATTCAGACAAAAACAACACAGAAACATGTAATAATGAGTTCACATTGATTAGTATTAATGAATGACCAGCCACTGAAGTTGAAGTCATACTTGATTAAGCAAAGACATTAGTATTTAGTAATTAATTATACAATAGTGATGTTTTCTGACATGGCGCAGAGAATAATAAACTGTTTATACATGAAGCTGGTGATCTAGTTTGCACTGATGTGAAATGTGTGCCAGTCATTTATAAAGTGAATTCTACACTTAAATGCATGGAAATAAGAAAAGACAAAAATAGGAAATAGGTTTTATACTATAATAACTGAACTTAGAAAGGAGTTTAAAAACCCAGAGGTATTTTATCCTGAAATTATTACTGAGCATATGAACAGCAGAAAAAGAAAAGAAAAGAAATGAAAATAATTAGTAGTGACAGTGATTATTAAAACCAATAAATAAATAAATAAATAAAATAAAAAGGGGAACGTCGTAGTAGAATGAAAATCATTTAGCATAAAGCTATGGCGCTCTAAACATATCACACAATGAAGCTAGTTCTTTCACTGTGACAAATGATAAAGCAGACTTAACGGAAAATGGCAAGGAGTGTAAAATCGTAATTCCTGGGCACTCTGTTTTGCATTGCACAATTAGATATTTAAGTATGTTCGGTAGGTATAAAATTGCTATTACTACTCCTTCAGGGTAAACATTGAATGACATATAATTTAGAACTGATTTCAAGTTAAACTATGTGGTTCCCTATTAGAAGACCGAAGATGCATTCTTTCAAATGCGTCTTGGTCGAACTCAAAAGCCTGAAATGGCAAAATATTGAAGCGGCTTTTAAGCAAATTCTTTCCCTGGGAAAGAATTCACTTGGCTGATTCAGTACTTTGCCATTTTTGGCACTGTAGTGTGGTCTCGGAGTTGGTATACTTAAGTAGGGGGTATGTGGAGGGCAAAGCCCCCCTCTTAATGTAATGTTTAAAGTATTTTATTTATTTATTTATTTTTTTTTTTTTTGTTGGAATAGCAATTTTTCTCCCTAGGAAAAAAAATTGCTGTTCTGACAGTTCGAAATTGTACGCTTTCGCTTACATAGGGTCGATTAATCACCGTTCGCTTTTTTAAGCATTCAGTGATCTAATATAGACCCAAACTATGTTATAAATAATTATTTATTCATGAGGAAGCACAGTACTTGCATTCCACTCCTCTTAATCTTATAGTAAATGCAATATTACTACTGATTTAAATGGCCATAATTTTATTTGCTTCTTAGTGAACCCACTCCCTCTGCTACATTGAATGATTATATGCTAAAGCTCATAACATTAGTACATGGTTAATACACTCATGTTTCATATGTAATATAAAGCTTGTAACATACTGTGATGAGACCATATGCTGGATTATTAATTACACATCCAATATAATCTCTATTTAAGTCATTATGGTGTTGCATTTATATAGAGAACTGTCATAAATCATATAAAATATTTTTAGAGTTAACAGACACATCAAAATCAACACAGTCATTAGAAAGGAATATAACATAGATATAAAATGTTATCTTTATAACACAAAATGCATAAGCCAAAAGCATTTTGAGCTGAAGAGTTTTATTGAACTTATATGCTTTCCTGGCAAAGGTAGAGAAGATGCACAAAAGTATGAAATCAACTTTGGCCAAAATCAGTGAGTTATTGGAATGTATTATAGTAGGCCTATATGATATTTGTTTAGGTAGCCATCTTAGGATAGTTCTTCACTATCACAGCCCTAATATAGACTCTGTTTGATATTAGAATTGCACTTAATAGCATTTTAGATCAAGGTAATATATTGTAGGATGTCTTTAATTGTCCTCTTCTTCTTCTTCTTTCGGCTTTTCCTGGTTAGTGGTCGCCACAGTGGAACTCTGGTCCGCTAATGATTGGCAGTAGATTTTTATGGTGCTGAGGTGCCAGCCCGACGCCCAACCTTCAATGAAGGCATGCCCATTCATGCATGTCTTTTGAATGCCACTCAACCATGGGGAGGACATGCAGACTCCACACAGAAGGCACTCCAGCCAAGAATCGAACGGGAGAACCTCTTGCTGTGAGGTGACAACTCTACCGCTGCACCACAGTGGCTTATAGGATCTCTTTAATTATACTGATAATAAGTAAGTCCAATTAATATCAGTATAATTAAATACATCCTAATATCAGTATAATTAGGATGTCTTTAATTATACTGATATTAATTGGAATTACTTATTTACTAATGGTATATGTATTCCAAGATTTTCATTATTTCCTACCATGGATAACTCCAGATGGTTAATATTAATGCTAGAGAAAACAATCTATTAAACATCATTTCAACAAATGTGTCCAACATTATTTATAATGTTTCAGTTATTCCTCCACTGGGAACTTTATAACACAATGCTATTGATTTTGAATTAGTTAAACCTAATTCAAAACACTTTCAAATATAGAGTTGAATGTACAGCCACTATAAAACACAAATAGATTAGATCCAGCCTACCCTTTGGTGGAATGTTGAAATTACTAATCTTTTCAAGATTATTGAAAATAATTTTCAACGTTTATATTCAAACAGCCTACTTGTTTTAATAAAAGGGGATTAAATAAATCTAGCAGAGAATTAAACATAACAGTCCAGCAGAGGAAATCAAGTTATAAAAAAGGTAACAGAATATGCATCTGATATAAAAACTATTATTAATATACTAATAGAAACTTCAAACAACAGCAGCATAGTGTTAGTAAATTGAAGGTTATGATAACTTGATTGATGATATTAACTCAATACTGACATAATTTGAGATACAATTGACAAACATTTTTGTAATGCATTTTAATCAAATATTGAGAATCTTTCATACAATGTTTAACCAGAGATCTCCTGACCATTTATTACTTTAGAATTTATAACTAAGGCATTAAACAATATTTAAACAAATAGTTCTGTGGGTCTTCTGATAATTTTGATACCTAAAACTGAGGACTCTGTTGGTATCTTTTTTAAATGGATTTTTAGCAGTCTTCTTTATGCTATATGGTTTATAACTCCTGTATCAATAAGAAAGTAAATCAAGATAAGGTTCTAAATTATTGAGCTATGACTTCAATTTCAGGCAAATTCACTGAATACAGTACTACTGGCATCATGAATAGAAATGGGAATAAACTGGCCCAACTGCAAACATAACAACATGGAATAATATAAGGCAAATCCACTCTAACCAACTTAATTGAATTCTATGAACAGATTTCTTTTGATGAGAGTCTGTGTCCAGGAGTCATAGTCTTGGATTTCATGAAGGCCTTTGATTCCTTGACTTATTCTACTATTCTTAAAACCTCGAGTGGTACAAAAAAAGAGTCCATATCTAATTAAGTAGATTAAATAATGGCTGACAGGAAGAACTCACTTCGTAGTAATAGATGGTACATCATCAGCATATCTTCCAATTAAGATAGATGTTCATCAGAGCTAAATTTTGGAGCCTACATTGTTTAAAACTGTGCTTGTGACAATTCTTCAAAATAAAAGTTGTTGGCTAAGAAAATATGTTGATAATTGTAAAGCAGTTTTTTAACGCCTAGTGAAAAGATATCTCTGTTATCAATAGATTAAAAAGAAAACTGGGGCTTGGACTGAATCTGCAGACCTGAATTTTAGTAATGACAAATATTGTGTTATTTATTTTGGTAAATTTAGATCGCCTTAACACGTTGCAATGCTGTCCATGATAATGGAATGCATGATCAAAAATCTATTTGAGATATCATGAGTTTGACAATTTTATATAAATCATGCATAAGGCCAATTTAAGAATATAATGTATTTAATGTTTACAATAGGGACCAAGTAAGTAATTTAAAATTAGTGGTGAAGGGGGTTACTAGGAAAATATTACAAATAAGGGAAATTACATATATGGGCAGCTGTAAATATCTTAAATAATACACTTTGAAGTATTGCTATGTAAGAAGAAAATTCATTTTAGCATATATGGTACTCAACGATGTAACTTTACAGGCAGTATTAAACAAAGAACCATATCAGTCTAGCTGTACACTTAGAAATAAGGATTTGAAACTTCATACAAAGCAATTTAATAAAAGATTAAGGCAATTGTTTATAACTTTTAGAATATTTGAATTGCAAAAAAAGGTTACTGCACAGCTTATGTCATCAGTGAATTATTTACATACAAACAAAATCTTGATAATTGGGTGGTAGGGTTGGTGTATGATCCTGAAATATGTGAATTAGTGCTCCTTGATGACAATTGACCAAGAATGCTGTCATTAAATATAGGAAGTTATGAACACATGATCTTATCATGGAAGACATACTGCATTTCAAGAACATGGGAAAGCGATAGAGTCAGATTCAGAAGACTTTGCTTTATCTTGTTAAGTGAATTTTCATAATGAGTGACTATGCTCAGTGTGCGTGTAATTTAGAAAACCCAGCTACATGATGTGGCTAGCCGAGATAGTATCAGCAATGGTGCTATATGCTGGTGATAGTATAATGATTTGCTGTGTATGATAATGAGGTAAAACAGGATGGCAGAGCAACTGAAATATGTTTAAATGCCTCTCAACAGCATGCTGCACCCACTGTATTTTTGAACACGGCCATATGCTCATATCCAGACTGAATACATTACAGAGTAATGTTAGGGGTTGCTGCAAGCATAGTAAATGTGTGTCTGCCAGAGGCTCTTATTACAGCAGCAATATCCAACTGTGCGCAATATTGTCTCCAGCCACACTTAACATTTCACGGCCTCCATGATACTGACATTGTAAACCAGAATTGTGTTGCTAAGAACATCATCCAGTACAGTTTGGCAATGTCTTGGCCTCATCTGCAGCCCTCTGGGAGTTATGGAGTATCTGCTATAGTTGATTTTAAGGCATGTGTTGCATTACATAAATTAGCTATAGGGACTTTTCATCAATTTACTGGGGATACATTAGGGTTATCTCAGGCATTTGCCTCAAGAATACTGTATCAGTTACTCAATGCCATGCTTCAGCATGTGGGGAGCATATATAGTTTTATTGTACCGTAGAGGAAATAGCCAACACCATGTGGGAGTATATCATGTAGAATATTTACATGAGAAACTAAGAGACAGACACTGTACCCACATTAAAATAAAGGCCCCGCCCAGTGAATTGAGCAGGAGGTACATGAACAGCAAAGGGTGTCACTCCACGGGTGGTCTCTATAATGCACAGAGTGTCATCTACAATATGTGTGCAGGCCACCCAGGTAAGTATCATGAATACCACATATCATACATCTGTGACTTGTACCAACAGCTTAAAAGGCATGTCTTCTCACAGGGGAATCTTTGTGGTGATGCTAGCTATGCTCTGGAACCTTGTTTCATGATTCCAGAAAAAAATACACAAAATCAAACATACCATAGGTACACCTATGCACTAACAGAAAATAGAAATATAACAGTATAAGTTTAGGCTGCTGAAGGCATGCTTTCACTGCCTGGGTTCATCCAGTGGTGCCCTGTAGTATGACTTTTAGACATGTGAAAAAATAGTGTATGTGTATAATGTTGCACAATATTATACTTAGAAAACAGTTAGAACAGAGTGGCATCTTGCAGCGTCATCAGTTCCCAGCACATCTGGCAGTTGAGGGCTGAGCCACACAAGGAGTTAGAAGAGGAGCAAGAAGCGGGGGATGGTCATGTCACATGGAGCTGGTCACAGTCTGCTCTGGCACTATCAAACACTCAGCACATTACACATAGTTTTAAAACATAACAATTCAAGAGGAGTAAAACAGATACACCACAGTAAAAAGCATACATGCAAAGCCAATACCAGACGGTGCTTACTTGTCCACAGGCTGGCCACACTGTGATCAGACATAGGCAACATAAATAGCAATATACAAAAGGCAGGGGGCAGTTATCTTCACTTACAGGTGTGGAAGGGAGTACAAGAGTTTATGTCTTTCACAGGGAAATGTGCTACTGTGAGTGTGGAGGAGTATGCAAAAAAGAGATTTTATGTGAAATTTCTGTACTGGTATGGGATGTGTTACTGTTGAAATGTGCCAGGATTGATGGTGTTGTGAGTTGTAGTAGGGGTTGTGGTGCTGTGACTGTGGGTCTGCAGGGATACTGTCTCAGCAGATGGTGCATAACTGTATCTTATTCTACTGGATAGGTCCAGGACATGTATGGAAGAGAGTTCAGAATCCTGTGCATGCCTCCATACCCATGAGAGTTGGCTCAGTCAGGAGATGGATGCACCATGACCCTGGCTAGATGCTGATGTGCAATATGATCTTGAAAGACATTTGCAAGGAAATGTGAAAGCAAGAGGACACCCATGACCACAGGGACAGCCTCTCTTTGGTGTAGAACCCTAAACAATAGGTGTTGCGGTGGATGTTCTAGCACTGTTATTGTAGGATTTTGCTTGTCCATGGCCATGTTGGCTACCATCTTGGTATGTAACAGATGGCTGTCTATGACAATGTCCCCATGCCCTTGGTATGTGAAATAGAAAAGACATTGAATGGCCTGTGTGTGATTCAGTCTATCCAAGGAATTACACGTATGATTCATGCACTCCCGTATGTAAGCATGCACACCCTGGGTCATACGCCATCTTTGCCATGGTTGTGCTAGCACTAGCCCATGCCTCCAAGATAGCCCTCCACATACATTGTGTTGTAGTGACTAATAGATCAACCTCAGGGGGAAGGTGTTAACTATATCTCCAGCAAGCAGCATTACCCACCCCCTGTGTTGACCTCTCTGACCATGAGTGTTAGAGGTAGATTCAGACATCTGTCTGATGGGGACCAATGCACTTCCTTGATCAGTAGTGGCCAACCTGTTCTCTCTCTGATGTCTGTGTAGCTTAGGTATGATAGGTATATAGACTGTGTCCATAGCCTGGAATGGAGATGCAGGGGTCATATTCTCTTTGTTCAATACACACATTATAACCAGCCTGACTGTGCAACCTCATACCTGCCATTAATATCATAGACAACAGATACTCCAGTATTAGATGGGGGCAGTTCCACAAAACCAGTGCCAGATAAACAGCTGTGAATACACCAAAGTATTAAAAAATATGTTGTATATGACACAGAACTACAACTACATGTGACTAATATTTTGACATCTATAAATATGATAAAAACTAATACCAATAGCCATCCATTATGCAGATAGTTCTACGTGTTAGATCCATGATATACTTATCTACTTTAGGTAAGACAGATTTAATGAATTTATAAAGTGACTGAGGGTTAAGAGGACTAGGTCTGGTCTACATACCTGAGGCATCCATAGTGGACACTTTCTGGGGTCTCCTGTGTGCTGATATCCAGCACTATACTTTGGGACTCTGTAAAAGTAGTGCTACCTTCAAGGAAGGCCACGAACTCCTCCATCTCAGTGAGAGGTACTTCATTCTTTGGCTTCCCCACATGTTGTTCTAGCTTCTGCTCTGTGGTTGGCACCATGGGTCGTATCTATGGGCCTGTACTACACCATTTTGTACCTGTGATTCTGTCCACCTACTACATTCATATTGCTGTAAAATCTCAGCCAGGCTCAGCCACAGCTGCATGGACATCAAAGTGCTGATAACCATGACAATGGAGGGTCTGCAGTACCACCTCATTCTCAGCATCAGAGAATCTGGGCTTATGGCTAGATGGCAAGGACCCTGCAGATGCAGTTGTCTTTTTCTGTGTGCCCTGTTTTTAGACATCTCTCTGTTGATATAGAAGATACTAGAATTAATAATCTCGTTTTTGTGTGGTACTTATAAATCCTGACACTACCACTAGTATCCTCCTAGGCCATATAGCATTCCACATTTTTGCCTGACAGTTGGATAGCTGTACCATAACTCTTTAAGCAAATATTAAGCATCTTGGTTTAATGACTATATATCACCCATTTCATATATAAAATATCCTACCTTGGTTTGTGATTTACTGTAGAGTTGACTGGTAAGAGAAGTTTTATTTGAATTTATATTGTATTTGTTATCACTGTTTTTCACTGTTTGTAGGTAGGAAGAGACTGCTTGTTAACAAGATTTACTTTGATTCATATTTTGTTGTTTTACCTTTAATTTCACTGCTAGTTGTTAGAAAGGGATAGGTTTTAGAAAGGAAAGCTCTAGCCACCCCAAGCGACCTAGACAGCTATAAATTTACACAGACTGCAGAGAGGAAAATCCTGAGCATATTTAAACAATCCTATCTTGATTTGTAATTTATTTAGCTTTACTGTTAAAAAGAAATGCAACCATGAGCGATAGTGAGCAGAAGCTACTGTGTGCCTCCACTCGCAACAAAAAGGAATCACAACTATTGTCTGGCTTGTAGAACTTGTATGGTCAGAACATCTTTATTGTACTTTATTGTTTAGTTGTATATTGCTGATGTGATTTTTATTATAGAAGTTGATTTAAGTTCTCTTTGAATTTTGTGGATACTGGTATTGATATTCTTTTCTTTTTCAATATTTTATTCATTTGAAACTGAATATGGATTCCTTAAATTAGTATGCAATTAACAATTTCCTAATGCACAAATATCTTGTACAGTGTAATAAATGCTATGTGTATTTAAAGGTAATAGCTGATAACCCTGGTGATCTGTGTTCCTTGTGTCAGAAGTTGGATGATTTCCTTACCACTGTTAGAAGTAAATTTAGACTTACTGAAAACGATTGCACTTGTGCAATTACATGGCTTGGAGAACTGTTGTTTCATATATTAATGACTGGACTGATGAACTAAATAATGTTAGGCATAGAACAAATAAAACACATTTAGGAAATGATGCATCTATTTTCTGCAAAGATCATTTAAACCCTATGAAACGAGACAATGCCCCTGACGACTTTGGAATCCTGGATGCAAGTATTCAGCAATTTCAGGATCCAGTTTGCTTAGAAGGAAACAAAAAAAATGAAAGAAAAGATGAAGTTCACAACAAATAACATGGAAGAAAAAGAGGGTCTGTATTAGATAAATGAAAGTTTATCTAACCGAATGCTAACATGAGTGAAAATCCCGGAACTCGAAACCGCAATTGTGAGATCGCAGTACAGTGAAGATGGGGATATTTGCCCTTTCCTCACTGCAGTGCGATCTTGGAGTTGGAATATATATTTAGCGGGGGGTGTGGGGGCACAGTCCCCCACAATTGTGGTTTCAAGTTCTGGGAGTTTCGCTCATGTGAGTCTCCGGTTAGATAAACTTTTGTTTATCTAATATAGACCCAAAAAAGAAACTGACTAATGACTGTAAAGGAAAGAGAATATGCAGTAAAACGAATACAGCTTTGTTATGTGACACACAGTTTACAGGGAATGATGATAATTTTATATCAGAAAACCTTCAGTCTACAGGAAAAAGGCATCTTTATTCCAATGGAGAAGGTAGAAAAAAGAGGCAAGGGGCAGGTGAAAAGGAAGAAATCAAAATTGAACGTGGAAGGGTTGAAGAACATTACTGTAAGAAAAAAGAAGAGAAAGACAGATATCAACTACATGGCTCAAGTTGTGGATTTACAATACCAGCTGGATGAAAATTTAATACACAATGGAAACAGTGGGATTAATAAAACGAATGGTGATGAAGATCTATCCTTCATAGCAATTGATAGAGCAGATATTACAGTATTAGAAGATGAAGATTCTTCAGAGCTGGCCAGCAAAGATATTCTTGTAATTGGAGATTCATTTATTAGAGGAAATGATACTTATATTTGCAGAGATGATAATGAATGTTGAATAGTGTTAAGCTTGCCAAGAGCAAAAATAGAAGATGTGAGACAAGCCTTGGAATGACTTAATGTAAGGAAGTATGGATCCGTTTTTATTTATGTTGGTACAAATGATTTCATCTGCAAGGATTCTCTGACTGTTAGTAGGGAACTGACAGCTCTCTTAGATAGTATAGCTTGTACTGGTGTTAGGAAGTATTTTTTTTACAAATCACCTATAGAAAGGATAGTCAGGTCACTGTAAATGAAAAGATTTTTTGGGTAAATACCTACATGGAAACATTCCCTGATTTAAAAAATGGAAATGTGTAGAGCATCCAAGCCTAGTTTTGGGCACACGTGTTCAGGCAGAATGGTGTGCATTTGTCAAGATCAGGGAGAAAATTTTTGCAGCAGATATTTTGCAGTATTTGACAAACACTAGGCAGGATTTTTGCCAGGTTGAAAATGTAACAGTTCACAGATAGCAACATTTGATGCATCTCTGATGGTTGTTAATGCTAGAAGCATTAATAATAAAGCTTTTTTTATTGGAAAATGTGCTATGTTCCCACAAGATTGATGTTGTTATTGTTTGTGAAACATTGTTAAAGAGCAATGACTGGAAACCAGTTCTGTAGGGGTATAAATGTTTTTACTGTAACAGACATTCTAACAAAAAATCAAGTGGAGGTGTTATGATAGGGATTAAAGATAGCTATGAAACCTGAGATTATTACATGTTCTATACTATACTCAGTGGTAGCTGGTGACTTCAAATCAAAGGGGGGCTGCAGGAGACAGCTGCATGGGTGGGGGTCAATGGGAAGGTGTGTGGCCAACTAGAAAGGGGAGGGGCTATGCTCAAAACCACAAAAACTAACTAAATACACTGCCCTGGGTGCCAAACTGTCATTATGAGAGTCCAATTAAGACAAAATGAAGTGTAGAAGAATAAAAATATTTCAATGCATTGGCTGCATGACAGCTTACTTAATATCTAGATGGAAACAAAAAGGTTGTGAGGCATGAAAAAATAAATTACTTTTTAAATACATTAATGGAATGCCAGTCAAAATCAAGTATAAGAAAAACAAGCAGCACTCAACTCAAACCACTTCTTGCACTGCAGTTCTAATTATAATTTATATTCAGCTTTATTAAAGTACCAAGTAACATGCTGAAAGTAGAAATTTCTGATGCCTCCACTTGTAAAAATGTTTCTTATCAAAAAAAGACCTGCTGCCTGACAACTATCTACTTGTTTCATGGGGAAAACATGATCAAAGTAAAAAATGAAAAGCAAACAAGAAATAAGTTCAAGATACATTGTTTAATAGGATTACTGTACAGGTTATGGACCACACGACTGGCATTCTGTTTAGTTTACGGGTAAAGCCTGCAGAGATGACTGGAAGTCTCCAAGTGTAACGAGCTTCTTAAAATAATGTAATCCTCCTTTATTACAAATACTGTCATATGCATTTCAATACCCAAGGCTTATACATTATCTAGTTAAGTATTCTCTACATGGCAACAACAGAAAGGCTTTCAATGATGGCAATTCTTTAACAGTATGCTTATTAAAGCTTACTTGCATCTTACGATCTCAGCCAAGCTTACCTGATGGTCATTAAAGTATTGCTACTTAAACACAGAGCAACAGGCACTTTGAGTAATAAGCATAAATCAACAGTACAAAATATGACAGAAACCAGAACATTCTGCAAAAATCAAGGACAGATGAAAAACCACTCTAGTACTTGTGTCTACCTTGGATGGGGGGATACTCTGCACATTTACACTGCATAACTACTCCTTGCCTTGCTTCGACACATCCAGAGTCACTACATGGGGGAGTGGGGTGCAACAAGTATGTCACAATTTGAAATGTCTCTGGCTGACTGTGATGGCCCTGACACATTTGTCATACCTCTCAACCTCAGAGCAAGAAATCTGGACAAAGCCATACAAAGAAGTGGGACAAAGGCCCAAAAATAAGGACAATTTTTAAATATTGCTCTTATAAACTTAGAAAGATAATAGAACAGGTCTTGCATTAGTATGAATTTTCTGAATGGTATGAAATCTGAAACTCAAATGTCTGTCATTATTTTCTAACTTCAGTCTTTAATGATTTGTCACCAATTTGCCAAAAAAAAACACAATTTTATGAAAAAAATGGACCAAAAATGATGTAAAAATATAAAATAGCCACACAATACAGCTGGGAACCTGTCAAAGAAGGGACACTTTAATATTAGTACTGCTAACTTGAGCAGCTGACAAAATAAAAGAATCTACATGCATTTCTGAAATAAATGTAATCTATAACTCTGATTATTACAGTTATTTCTTAATTGTAAACCCTCCATGTTTTCTTCCAAAATTGCTATTTTGCGGAGGGATTATTAGGGGGAAGAGCAACATTTTGAGCCAAAATCAGGGACAGTTGAGACGTTTGGCTATGCCTAATTCTATAAAGCAATTTATTTGCATGTACCTCTCAACCTGTTAATGCAATAAATCTGGACAAGGCCAAATATATTGGGGGACATATAAACAGTACTAAAATTGCTCTTGTATAAACTGAGACAGTTGATATAACAACAGGTCTTACTTTAGCATGCATTTTCCTGAAGGTTATGAAGTCTGAAACTCAGTGTGTCATTATTTAGTGACTTAATTACTAAATGATTTGCCAGAAAACCACAAATTTTATGAGGAACAAACCAAAAATAAGAAGCAAAAATCTATTCATTCTTTGAAAATCTGGACAGCTGGGAGGTATAGTTCAGCTGGGGCTGTCTTTAAGTTTGCCGCCCTTCCCCCTCACAAAATCATGGTCGAATGGAACCTCCCCCTGCAGCCATTCCAATGATCCATTACTTGGCTATTTCACTCCATTTACCATAAACACTAATGTGCATACTGATTTACTTCTATGATGATTTGGACTTCATTTGATAGTTTTATTTTGCATTTTACAGCACAAACACTAAGACATCTGCTAAACAAACTTAGCATTAAAACTTCTCTGCCCTTGAAACTCACATTCATTGAAACAGCATTGAAACCCACATTCAAAGAAAATACATTTTACCAGTGGCAGATAAAGATTAATTCTGGGCTGTTTTCAAATCATAGGCCCCTTGCATATGAAACATACATGTGCTCTTTGATACACCTTCCTGATTGTACTAAATTATATTCCTTGTACAATACAGTACAATACTATTGTTTTGAACATTTTTCCAGTAAACTATGAAACAAAACGCATGCACCAATAATGACAAAACTGCCCAATTCAGAACATCTTTCCAGTAAACAATGAAACAAAATGCATGCACCCATAATGACAAAACTGCCCAGTTCAGAACATTTCCATCATAAAAGTCTACTCAAACTTCTACAGTCCACCATTATCAGTAAATATGCACAATTCTACAGTCCACCATTATCAGTAAATATGCACAGTTCTACAGTCCACCATTATCAGTAAATATGCACAAGTCTACAGTCCACCATTATCAGTAAATATGCACAATCTCTGAAGAAGTAAAAAAGTCATCTAAATAATTCCACATTAAATAAATCTGTAACTAATGAAGAGGTTGCTGCTAGCAAACACCTTTATATTTCATGGTTTCATCGAAAAATAAAGTGTCTGATGCCCCAGAGGAATAAATTGCCTATATTACATTAAAAATGATAAGCTAGTAATATTGCAATAGGAAATGGATGGCAAACTGATAACAGGCTCATAGTTAGTATCTTAACTTTTTTTGTTCGGCAGCATTCACCCCTTGTGGGAGTAGAACCAACAACTTTCTGCATCAAAAACAAGTGCACAACCTGTTGTGCTATTAACAATGCACGCTGACTCAGCATAAGCAGCACTAAACTTCTCACCCCCTGCAAATCTCAGCTCCTTGTAAAATCTACTCAATACTCAACTCCATCTCAACTTCGCAGCACAAGAAATCTGGAAAAAGCCAAATGTATTGGGGGGGGGGGTTCAAAAGACCAAAAACCAGGGACACATTAAACATTGCTTGTATAATCTTGGAAAGTTGCTAGAATAAAATGCTGTGTTACCACCATACATTTTACTGCCAAGGTCCCTGTGCAAAAGAGTCAGAGCAACATACCACTATGCCAAATCAGCTGCTTTGTGAAAGAAAAATGCTGTGTTACCACCATACATTTTACTACCAATGTCCGTGTGCAAAACAATCAGAGCAACATACCACTATGCCAAATCACCTGCTTTGTGAAAGAAAAATGCTGTGTTACCACCATACATTTTACTGCCAAGGTCCCTGCGCAAAACAGTCAGAGCAACATACTACTACGCCAAATCAGCTGCTTTGTGAAAGAGCGGAAGACTGAAACTTAAATGGCTATCATTTAATTAAATCAGTTCTCACCATAGCTCTCAACCTCTTAGCACAAAACACCTGGACAAATCCAGTAATGAGGGAATACAGCCCTCAAACATATTTAGTGAATTCAGTTCTTGCCATAGCTGTCAACCATAGCACACAAAACCTGGACAAAGCCAATAATGGGGTAATACAGTCCCAAAAATAAGGACAAATTTCAAATATTCATCTTATAAACTTAGGTTGTGTTACTATGTATTTTCTGAAGAATATGAAGTCTGAAATTCAAATGCCTGTCAATTTTACTTCTGACGGAACAAAAACAATTTTCAGCAGAGGCCCAGGGGGAAATACTGCAGACATATGTCTTTGTAAAATGGCAGGACACCAGAGCAAATCCACACAAACACAGGGATAAGATGCAGACTCCACACAGAAGGCACCCCAGCCAAGAATCAAACCAAAAAACTGACAGGTGTGAGGCAACAATGCTACCACTGCACCATCAAATATGTAAGGAGTTAAACATTCAGAAACCTGAAGTCTGTAATTCAAATGCCTGTCAATTTTATTTAACATTTGTTAATCAGGACAGTCTGACTTGGAACAAAAAAACAATTTTCAGCAGAGGCCCAGGAAGAAATAATGCCAACATGTCTTTGTAACATGGGAGGACACAAAAGCAAACCCACACAAACACAGAGAGAAGATGCAGACCCCACAAAGAAGGCACCCCAGTCAAGAATCAAACCTGAAAACCTACAGCTGTAATGCAACAATGCTACCACTGCACCATCAAATATCAAGCATTACAGCATTTAGAAACCACAGATATTATGAGGAACAGATCAGATCAAATATGAGGCAAAAATCTGCAATTTTTTTACAAATGGTGGTGGGTAGGGAATTCAGGTCTTTAACACCTGCATACAAGGTACAGGGCTCAAGCCTGAGGTATCCCCTACCACACCACCATGAGTCTAGCCACCAGTATATAGCAACTGGGGCACACACACACACACACACACACACACACACACACACACACACACACACACACACACACACACACACACACACACACACACACACACACGCACACACGCACACACACACACACACACACACACACTTACCTGTAGTAGCTCCAACTCCCCATCCACACGATCTTGTAGCTCCCCACACATAAATCCATAGCTGCAAACCAATCCCTTTGTGCCATAAATCCATACCCGCCCATTACCTGTAGTAGCTCCAAATCCCCGTCCACACATAAATCCATAGCTGCAAGCTCCAAATCACGAGACCCCGCCCATCCACATAGCACCAAATCGTGAGACTTTCCCTCGACGAGACTGCAAACTCCAGACTGCTGACGTTGCAGTCCGACTCCGATGAGTTTCCAGTGACAGTCTATTGCAGTTACAACTGCATAGATTTCTGGGATCTTGCTGTTTCCCAGTCTGTACTGCTGCTGAAACAGTCTGCGCATGCTCCAGACTGTCTCAGCAGCAGTCCGGACTAGTGCGCATGTGCAAAAGTCCGCAAATTTTGAATTTTTTTTATCTTTTATTTCCTTTTAATTTCTTTACTTTTTACAGCTGGGGGGGCTGCAGTCCAATAGCACGGGCCACCCCTGACTATACTTCTATTCAATATAATAGACTGTGTAACTGTGACAATAAAGACAACCCTGGAACATATAACAATTGTTGGAGTGTACAGGCCACCAAAGTCAAGTGCAGATGACCTAGAGGAATTCATACATTTCTTGCATGAAACACGGCATGGAAGAATAATAATAATTGGGGACTTAAATTTACCAGAAACAGACTGGAATAATATTGATTCAACAATGTTAGTAAGGAAATTATTCACAGCATATATCCAGGAACAACAATTGCTTCAGATTTAAAAAAAACTACCAGGGAATGGAACATACTAGACATTGTTTGCATTCTTAAAGAAATTACGGTGACTTCAAGTCAAGTTTTACCAACATAAAGATATTGAGCAGAATAGGAAACCTTTTTATAGATACATAAGATGTGGAAGGAGTAAAGATGCACAAATTGATAAACTGTGTGCAGATTCTAATATTTATTCTCAGACAACAGATTATAGGTATATTTACAAAATCTTATACAAAACAGTTTGGCTCCACAAAGGGGATGATAAGTTGTCCTGGTGCCATTCAGGTAACCCAGATACTGGAATCAAATTAGATTATATTGAAAAAGAACTGTGCAAACTGGATCCAAACAAAGCACTGGGAGGAGATGGAATAAGTAAAAATAACCTGAGAACACTTAAGCAAGCATTTACACTGCCAATACATGTATTATTCACTAGGTCATATAAATATGGTGAGATTCCTCAAGATTGGAGACATACACTTATTAAGCCTGTTTTTAAGGGAAAGGGGAGTAGGACAAATCCAGAATCATAAAGAGCCTTAAATCTAATTTCATGTTGTGGATAAATAATGGAGAAGGTAATATTGGATAAGTTATTGTCAGAACTGGATAGGTTGGGACTTGAAACCATATATCAGCATGCATATGTTGAAAACAGTTCTAGTACCACATGTATCATGACGTTCTATAACAATATAATAGCTGTGAATGAAAAATTGTGCTGTGATGTAATTTGTATAGATTTCACTTCAGCATTTGACAGGGTCATCCACAAAACACTGATCAATAAATTAGTACAACTAGGTATTGATGTACTCTTGATAAGATGGATAGCTGCATGGCTTACAAATAGGACATGGCAAGTATCACACACCAACTGGACAGGTGAAATCCTTGGTTACAGTCAAGGTGTCCCACAGGGCTCTGTACTAGGCCCTTACTTGTTTAGATTGTATCTTTCAGAACTTACTTTTTCATCTGAAGTGTTCTACATTCTGTATGCAGATGCCCTGAGATTGGATAAACTGATTTTGATGTGTTACAGATAAGGCATGTCTGCAAAATAATTTGACTAAATTGACAATTTGGGCACAGGATAATAATATGTTGATAAATACATAAAAAACTAAGCATATGAGATTTGGGAGACATAAATTGAAAGGGAATATTTAATACAGCACACAGTGATTGAAACTGTAGACTCATTTAAGGACCTGGGTATATGGGTAGATTCAGCTATGAGATTTTTTAATCATGTTAACCTATTGGTTAATGATAGTTATAGAACTATAGGTTGTATAAAAAGATTTATAAAGTCTAGGAAATTGAAAATAATGAGGTCATTGGGCCGGATTCACGATGGCTTGCACGGATTCTAAGAGTAGAGTAAGACTCCATGCAGCCATCATGTCCGACGAGCGATCCAGGAACAGCCTGTAGAGGCGTGTAAGAGAGCTCCTAAAACGTCTCTTACATGGACAGGGCTGGGACATGCAAATCACCTCAATTGCAGGTGAAAGGCATGCAAATGAGGTATATTTGCGATTCAGAAAACTCGAACCTGTTCGAGTAAGAATAGTGTTATTTGCAGAAATGTACTCAGTTGACAACTGAGTACCGTTCAGCAAATAGCAAAACGGAGCCGTGACCGCTCCAAATAAAGGTTGCATCCAGTGCAGGAAGCATGCCAATGGACAAATATACGGCCATTAGAAATGTTCTCTGATGCAAAATTAAAATAAAAATATTTTTTTTCGCAGATTTCTGATGTTTAAGCGTAGCGCAGTGCCGCGCAAATGGGCTGCGCTCTAAAAAACAGAATACTACAAATTAAAACCCACAAATGTGTTTTTTATTGAAAGTGGTAATGTACAATGCAAGGGAATGGCAGGCTGAAGACAAGATGGCCACCGAGTAGAGGTTGCTAAGGGTGGAAGCTCATTCTAAGACATGTAACCAAGCATTAGTAGGCAATCCTATGTAAATGAGTGTTAGGATAGTGAATCACTAGTTTACATAGCAAATGAGCACAGTCAGTGGAGTGTAGGAGTAGGATATGGGGAGTAACAGAGTAGAAGATAGGTGACATCATGAGAGGGGTATGTATGAAAGAAGTGAAGCTCATTGGAGCAGAGTGGCATGTGTCTGCTGTCATTTAGACATCATGGAAAGAGATGTGTCAACAGGTAGGCTAGGGAAAGCCAAGAAATGGAAGGTGTATACCATGGATAACACCAGAGTTTCTTGCTGAGCGTGCATGCACGCGTGTGCGCACCTGTAAACCCGAGTAAGACAGAGTGCATGTGTGTAAGCATGAGTGCATGTGTTTAAGCCGGAGTAAGCATGTATAAGGCTGTTTAAAGAGTTGTAAGCGCGTTTGCGCTGGTGTGCGCGCGTGTTAACCCGAATAAGCAAGTTTTAGTCCGTATAAGCATGTGTGCGCGTCTTAGTTGCTGTGCTTGTGTTTGCGCTTGTGTGCGCGGCGTTCCCCCCTGAGGAAACAGAAAGGAAAAAGGAAGCACAACAAATAGTAGGAAGCTACCAGGGAGTACTAGCAGAGCTAGCAGGTGAAAACAATCAGAATCAGGCAATTACACAGGCATTACACTAGCCCAGCCCAGCCTAGCACTTAAAACTCTGCAAACAACAGTCCATTATGTTTCTCACAAGAGACACTGCAGTAAGCTAATAGAAGTGAATACTGAAAAAGCTTTACTGAGACAAAGAAATGTTAAGGGCTGCCATTGCTGTTATAAGGCGACATATGCAACATGCTGAGGGTGGTGACAATGGAAATGCTGCTGGACAAACCACAATGAGGAGGCGGAGAAGAGTGTACAGGCCCAGGGTAACCTACCAGGGGCTATATGAGCTGGAGATAGTGGAGTGCTATAGAGTGGACATAGACCTCCTACAGCAAATTGTTGAGCTGTGCAGGCCACGCCTCACACACAGAACCAACAGAGGGGGAACCCATCCCAGTGGAAACCAAGGTATGTGTTGGCCTAAGAATATTAGCAACAGGTACCTTCCAGAGACCAACTGGTGATATGATGGGGATATCACAGGCATCAGCATCCAGGGTACTACACCAGTTCCTGGATGCCACATTAGCACATGTCGGAGATCATGTATATTTCCCCAATTCTCATGAGGTATTAGCCAGCAATATGCATCTCTTCCAGCAAATAGCGGAATACCCTGAGGTAGTGGGTGCAATAGACTGCACGCACATATGCATCAAAGCACCAGCCGGTGAGTGGGGTAGGGTCTACTTCAACCGCAAGGGCTTCCCCTCCATCAACTGCCAGGTCATGTGTGATGCCCAGGGCATAATACTGAATGTGTGTGCAGGCTGCCCTGGAAGCTACCATGATTCCCATATCTGGCATCTGATGCAGCTGTACCAGACATTTGCCAGTGGAGACATCCCACATGGTCACCTAGTGGGGGATGCTGGCTATGCACTGGAGCTGTGGCTGATGACCCCCATCAGCAACACACACACACCTGAACAAGAACGCCATAATGAGGCACATGCACAAACACGTAATGTAATAGAGCATGTGTTTGGGCTGCTCAAGTCACGGTTCCGGTGCCTGGACACATCTGGTGGAGCCTTGCAGTACTCACCAACTACATGTACCCAAATTGTCATGGTATGTGCTATGCTACATAATATGATCCTGCGAAAACAGCTGCAGCAGGACCAGCATAGGCCTGGGCCAAACAGCCCCCCACCATTGCCAAGGCCATCACAGGCAGAACATGACTCGGAGGAGGAAAAACCTGAGCCTGCCCCAGTAGGCAGAAGGAGGCGTGCCCAGGATGCTTTGGCCTTGGCAAAGAGGCAATGCATAGCACATACTCTGACTCAGTAGGAACTCTGGAAATGATACCCCTCTCCGACTCACACATAAAGTAAAAGGGATGCCTAAGTTGACACTACCTGCTTCCAAACATGTGCAGGGAATGTAGTATGTGCATCTGACATAGGCAGCCCTGCAGCACCACCTAAGGCATGAATGCCATGTGTTAAGCAATATAAAGCAGTGCTAAACAACAATTACCACCATGTAGTATATGCAAACAAAATCGCACACACCAACTAGCACAACTGTGGTCAATGTTCAGTAATATTGGGCAATGTCCAGCAATGTTTGTGAATATTGAGCAATGTCGGACAAGCCTGGTCTAAGTAGGGCATAGCTGAACAAAAGCCAACATGCTCATATTTGCTTAACAGGCCCTTAAGCAGTGTGGTCTGCTCAGTATAAAAATATAAATCAGTGATGGGCCTCAAACCCAGGATACTGTGCACTACAGCCAAAGTACTGAACCACTAAACCATGACAGTATTGCAGTGGTCCACCTGTATGACGGAATGTTGATAAGTCTATGCAAAGTATTCCATGGAAACCGTGCAGGCACTGCATAATCCTTGTTGAGTTATGACACAAAGGTGAGTCCTGCAGTGAGAACAGAACATGACTTCCAACACACACAGTATAAATGTTAATATTGGTCATGTTCGCACACATCAACAAATGTAGTGGACCTCAGATAGCAACATACTGAAGGGTCACACTGGGCATGCTCACACACTTAGGCCATGTCTGAGTACAGCAGTGGGCAACTCATATCTGGCAGTTGCATGTGTTAACCCAGGAACCTGTCATTATACAGCAATCTGCCCTGTGCACACAGTTATATGACAACAGACACATCTATAATATAGTGGAACCCTGTCATAATCAAATATGTTCTGCAGATACTGAAGTTCTTCATGGAAACTGGTAAAGCAAAGATGATAAAGACCTGCAAACAGTATCAGCAATGAGCATTGTACATCTTGAACATTAGCATAGGTTCAGAGGTCGATACTAGGCTATCTGCCCTACGGCATGTACAAGCCTAGTTAGAGTGTGTTTGGCATTCGCAACCCTGTCAGATTACTACACTGTGTGTGTGAATAGTAGGTCACACAAGATAGCCCATGTACGTTTATGCTAGTGTGCCTCTGTGTAGCAGGGACACAGAAGAAATCCCAGGGGTAAATATACAATCACCCATACAGTCGCCAAGATGTCTCCAGTAGGTGGTCAGTGAGTGGCTTTGCCTATGTGAAACTGGGATTACATTCTGTAGTGAGTGGAGCCTCTGGGATAAGAATCTGTCCCTCCACAATGTCCTATTAACATCTGTGCTGAGGTATACGTCCCTCCAGTGTGTAGCTCCAAGGGAGCTGGATATCCTGAGGTGGAGCATGTCCAGTAATTCTGGTTTGGGTATAGCTGTAAACAACAGGCACACATCATATCTGAGTAGGTGGTAAGCGACTGAGTAGAGCTGGAGTTACTGCATCTGAACTATGCAGGGCATCTGTTTGAGTCCCTAGATCTGCTTGGTGAGAACCGTCCATTGCCAGTACAGTTGCTGCAGGTGTCAGGTAAGGTACACCCCAAATGTGGCATTGTAACCAAGCATGGATGTGATGAGTATAGGGGCACAATGACCTCACTCGATCTAGATGTGAAACCATATGGGATAAGGTGGCAAACATAGAAGGTGTGTCCAACCACCTTGGCAACGTGAATGTTAAAGGCGACAGTATGAACAAGTGATGTCCCCAAAACCCTAACAACTCCTACCATATGTAATGGAGTACTACCTATGTGGTAATGTGTGGGCATGTTGTTACTCCCAAAGGGGATGACTATGCAACTAATGGCATTTAGCTGTAGGCCATGGCTCAGGCACCAGTCATCCATCTCTGTGAGACCCTGATTGAGTATGCATGTGGCAGCTGGAGAGTTGATCATGGCACCCAGTTTGCAGTCAAGTGCAAACATGTTCAGCCATATTCCCCCTGTGATAGCCTGTACATAAGACAAATATATACTGAACAAGAAAGATCCCAGGACAAAACTGTGTGGGATGCCATGTGTAACTGGTGTATAGTCAGACATGGCACCTGCAATCCTGACCATGTGG
The DNA here is from genome assembly GCF_019279795.1 of Protopterus annectens. Lineage (NCBI taxonomy): Eukaryota > Metazoa > Chordata > Ceratodontiformes > Protopteridae > Protopterus > Protopterus annectens. The sequence continues at coordinate 1,649,474,848 of NC_056726.1, forward strand.
GTGCTATTCCTGATCTAGGTATCAATCCATTGTGTGAGATATGTGTCCAAACTGACGCTGGTGAGCCTATGCATAATGGCCCAGTAGATTATTGCGTTGAATGGTTTTGCAAGGTTCAGGTAGGCTGTGTGGATAGCCGTCCCTATGTTGATGGACCTGTTAGCCATTTAAAGAATACCTACAGGTTCAAGAGGCAAGATCTGCCCACAACAATGCTGAAATGAGTAGGACACTGTCTGTAGGTTCCCGATGTCTATGTGTAGGAGTCCTATGACAATATGCTCCATAGCTTTGCAGAACAGGCTACATAGGCTTATAGGGCAATATTGTCTGTGGTCTGTTGTAGCACCAACTCTGTGGAGCGGGACCACTTTCCCAGTACGCCATTCCTTGGGTACATATCCTGTGGTAACTCCAATATTGAACAGTGATGTAATGTGAGGGTTGCTTGTGTATGATGCAGGCTGGGACACCATCTGGTCACATTGATGTTGTGATGTACACTGTGGGGAGGGCAGCACTCACCTGTTACTGTGTGATGTCAGGGAGGTTATACTCTGTTGGGATGGATAGTTGCTCCTTAGGGGGTATGGGTGGGAAACATCTGCACTGAACCTGTTTGCCAGGATGTAGGCAATGCCAGTGGGTTCAGGGTAGGTTTAGTCAGTATGCAGTAACTCATAGCATATCAGTGAGTGTCCACCTAGATTCCTGACATAACTGAAGAAGGCCGTGTGATAGTCCTACGTGTCAGGTGCAATTGTCTGGTAGAAGCGGCCCTTAGAAAAGTCCATGAGTGATTGTAGCTGTCTGCTAGTACAGATCACAGATGCCTTCCCAGTCTGGGATTGTGCTCTATCATGTAGTAGCGTCCTCCTGACGTTGTACATCTTATTAATGGCTGGGGTCTACCAGACAGGTCCCCTGCCATTGTAGTAGTAGGTATTGTTGTTATTTGGGATAGCACAATCCATGCAGTCCACTAGGTGTTCATAGAATGTGTATGTAAAGGATGCAGCAGTGTGAGCCGTATATGCCACTGTCTCAGGATCTCTGAAGGATACCACCTTGCTTCGGTGAAGTGAGATGTTGGCTCATGAGAAGTTCACCAAGATTACCCAGGATGGGTGTGTGGAGGGTATATGTATGTCTGACCTTACCAATGAGGAGTATATCACTGGTGTGGAACATAGAGTCCCCATGTTGGTGATGAGCAGGTCCAATATGTATTCCCCCTTGTGGCTGTGCTGACTGGTTGTGCCAAAGCATATGAGTCCACAAATTGTAGTGACTGTTGGCTGAGGTTGTCATGGCTTGAGTAGTATCCCCAGTCAATATGTGTGTACATGAAGTCACACAATATAATGGTGTCTGTGGAGACCTTCATATTCTCCATAGTTCCCACAAAAGCTGAGTGTGTTTCCTGAGTTTGGGAGTGTGTTCTGTAGCAGGCAGCAAACTGAAAGGCAGTATTGCACAATGGTAGTTGTATATGTATGGTCTGCGATGCTTTGTGCAGTGCTACTAACCTGGAGGTGTGTGCATCTGTGATGTATATGGATACTCCCCCTAGTTGTGTTGTCTGTTCCAAGTCTTGTTGTCAGACAGCATGGTGTGAAACATAACCTGGTAGTGCTGGTGTGCATAAGCGAGCCTGAACCAGGTGTCTGTCAGTGCACAGATATTGCTCTCCTCCATACTGAGGATAGTCCTGAGTGGCCACAATATGAGGTTAACACAACTGTTGTTGAGCAGCATTACCCTTAGTTTCATTTAACCTGTAATGTCTATGGAGGTGGGTTTGTCTTCTGAGCCCTGCTTAAAAAAGGCACTCTGATGGTAGCAAGAGCCTTAGCCAGCATACCAAAGTCCAAGGGTGACAGGTGCAAGCTGTCCATAGTGAAGCTACATGGCATGTTGAGCATGTCACCATACGCTGACAGACACTGTATCCCCTATGAATTAAACAAATTTGTTAGCCAACTGTTAAATGTGATATGTGTGTCCGTATACTGTGACATCATAATTGGTGGGTGTAAGATGCTAGACAAGGTCAGGGTCATACTGGCCTGGGCTACATGATCAGAGTGTACCTCCATGTATCATGTCATGTGGTCCAGGGAGTAACGTCTGAGGTTACACACACCAGCATGGACAATGATGGTGCCAGTCTTGTACTTGCTTTAGTGTGACCTGACTGCCTGTGTTATGTGGCAGATCCTGGCACCCAACAGACAGCCCAAAGTGACTATTCCCTTGTCAGGGCTGGTGAGTGGTACGTCAGTGTGTCTGAACATAAGTGTCGCCTATTACAAGTGTATTAGGTGTGTTGTTTAGCCTCAAGGGCAATGACTGTATGGCACACTGACATTGTGAACTTAGTGATATGTGGGTATTGTAGTGGGGTAGCAGGTGTGTGTGTGTGTGTCTGCTTTGGAGGTCTCTGCTGCTTAGGTAGAGTACATTTACAGCATCCGAGTATGTCAATGTGTGCTAATGTGGTTTGAGTGCTGTTGCTAAAGGATATGTGAGACTGATATGTGGTGTGTGTGGTTACCTTCACCACCTGATAGACTGTGCCAGTCATGGGTTGAGAGAGTTCAACTCCCTGTATGTCTATATAGGTGCATCTCACATATATATCTGAGTTTGTCGGGAGGAAGAGAGGGTTGTCTGTGTACATGAGGCAAATGTGACATTGTGTCAATATCACAATATCCACCAGCTGGACTGAAGAGTACACACAAAACCGACCCCTGTACATGCCAGGATATTATCATGACATACTCTTTAGCCTGATCACAAAGGATCAGTAGGGTGTTAAGCATGTAAAAGAGTATAACAGGGATTAGTGCTCCTGTTCGTTAGTGTTTTGTAAAGAGGAGCTGAGAAGGAGTCCAGACTGAATCATGACACCTCCTTCAGCTATGTCATAAATATCAATGTACACACATATATGTCCTGAGTCAGGGACAACTGTTCCTGAGTGTCAATGCCGACATCATGACAAACAGGACCATATGTACATACCCATCCCCCACTGACAATAGTCCACATCATCATACCAGGAGATATCACATGTAGAATGAATGAGCAGCTACCCCCACTGCCAAAAGCATGGCAGCAGGTGGAATACATTGATTCCCAATATGTGTCATGCACAAACTACAGAACAAACAGATCATGCACCTGAACAGTCAGCGAAGCCGCACCCCCTACACAGGATGTGGAACCGTTGAATGTGTCACAGCTACATATGGCACTCCCCACAAGTGTTGGTGCACAATACACCATGGGAAGTCAAGTCCAGTATGCCTATAAGGTCTGATCTGCAAGGTCATGGAGTCCATCATGGTTGCAGTCATAAACAGAGCTATTGGAAGCTGACACACACACAACCCTACCAACTGTGGTATGCTCATGTGTGGATCATGGTTCCCAAACATGCTAGACTGTTTGCAAGGCAGCCACCCAGGGCATACATCAATGACCACATCTATACATGTGTCACATAGACTTTGAATAGTCCTTTATCAACATCCCAGACACATGTAATATCCACAAAACCAAGAAGCTGTGCATAAATATGTGTTGACGTATGACGGAATGTCAATGTGTCCACAGATAGATTACACAAGGTAAGGATACTGAGGTCATGTTCAACTGTTGACACCTGCTGACCCACATGGACCATTCCTGGAATGGCATAAAACAAAGTGTACACACATCACCATGTCCAGTCTGATGATGTCACCACCCTATAAATACAGCAGGAGAAGGGAAACCAGTCAGTAAAGCCAATAGCATGCTGTGTTAATTCGTCTCTTTCCAGTATCATAACATAGTTAGGTAGGGGTTTGAATCCTACAATGTGTGTGTGTGGGGGGGGTTGTGTGTATGTGTGCAGTTTCCTTTAAGAGGTGTTCCCTTTTTGGAGACTGGGAAAACTCAGTAAAGGAGGTACATTCCTCTTTGGAAAGTCTGATGATGTCACCATCCTACAAATACTGCAGGAGAAGGGAAACTAACCAGTAAAGCAAATAGTGTACTAAGTTAGTGCAGCTCTCTCTAATATCATTACATAGTTAAGTAGGGGGTTTGAATCCTGAAAAGTGTGTGTATAGTTGTCTTTGAAAGGAGTGCCCTTTTTTGGAGACTGTGAAAACACACTAAAAGAGGTACATTCCTCTTTGGAAAGTCTGATGATGTCACCATCCTACAAATATAGCAGGAGAAGGAAAACCAGCCAGTATAGCAAATAGTGCGCCGTGTTAATGTGTCACTTTCTAGTACAAAACATAGTTAGATAGGGGTTTGAATCCTGCAAACAGTGTGTGTGTATGTGTAAAATTGTCTTTGAAAGAAGTGTCCTTTTTGGAGACTGTGAAAACACACTAAAAGAGGTACATTACTCTTTGGTCTGATGATGTCACCATCCTACAAATACTGCAGGAGAAAGGAAGCCAACCAAAAAAGCTAATAGCGCGCCATGTTAGTGCGTCTCTCTGTAGTATCACAACATTGCTAGGTAGGGGTTTGAATCCTGCAAACAGTGAGTGTGTGTATGTGCCCACTTGTCTTTGAAAGGAGTGCCCTTTTTGGAGACTGTGAAAACACACTGAAAGAGGTAAATTCCTCTTTTTAAAGTCTGATGATGTCACCATCCTACAAATACAGCAGGAGAAGGAAACCAGCCAGTAAAGCAAATAGCATGCCATTTTAATGTGTCTTTCCCTAGTATCATAACATAGTTAGGTAGGGGTTTGAATCCTGCAAATGCTGACTGTGTGTGTGTCATTGTTGGTCAACATCGTGTGGGTTTTGATTTTACTATGGTATGACATAGTATGATGACATAGTAAGTACATTGCAGACATCAGGTATCTGCATGGCAAATATATATGTGTACATGTCCTCTTAATCACTACATAGGTGTGAAGCCTGCATACTACATGAATACATTTGTTTCCATTGACAGGTTGTGCCGCTGCTACTCAGATCATAGGTCACATATGTATGTATATGACATGGCTGTCCACTGTCATGTTCTGTGGCCAAGGTCATCTGTGTCACACACACCCATGACAGTTACTTAAGAGTAGTGTGAGTGAGGGTATATGCCTGGGGTATATGTCAGACATGGTCATACACAACAAAGTCTGCCAAGAATGGACAGTCTTTATAGGTGTATGACTGCCTTGTGGATATGCATTCAGGCCTCTAACGTCTGTGATAAACCTTCGGACTCCACAATACCTATGGATATGTGGATACCAAGGGACACATGACATAATATGGGTCTGTATGTACACAATGGTACCCGACATACATGTTGAGGGCTACCACCGGTGTGGTACTGACAGGATAGTATGTATAGTACATGAGGATGACTATGCCATAGTTGGCTTACTGCTATACAGCATGTATCACACAACAGGTATCTGTCTGTATGATACCCTTGTGTAGGATATGCGTCCCATCCAGGGAATGCATTGTAGGCCATTCCATGCATTCCCAGATTTGGATGGACACATCCCTAGTGTGTCTGCATGTACCTAAGGGGGCTATATGACACACAGGTGTGGTCACAGTAATGGGTGGCGGTCATCACCACTGGTTAGTGTTATAGTGTAGCGCCGGAAGGATCCAACTGATACTGGGTTCCCTACTATTGTGTGTCATTTGTCAGGACATCATCCGATGATTGCTTATAGTCATGCTGTTGAGGTTGTGTATACTACCAGACTGCAAATCATTGACTGATATTAACGGTATCACCCGCAGCATAGTGTCATCCCATGTCATACACATGTCTACCCATGTTAGTACATAACTGTAGTAGAATGCATACTGGCCATTGAAAGATGCAATGGAATGTTAATAATGTGTATGACAGGGTATGCCACACGTCCCATGCGTCCACTATGCACGTACATCCAGACAGTGCGCACCCACCATGTTCACAGATGTACACTTGCTAATCTGTACTGCACACATCACACACGTACTGTCCACTCGCTAACACATGCTGGCAACACATCACACATCAGCCAAGTAGCACATGGGTGGATAATACATACTCAGACCTAACAGTGGTGTAAACAATGCTACATAGACAATCAGAGCTTTGATGCATAATGTCTGCTCAGATATACCTACAAGGATGTAGTTAGACTTCCTTGTTGACAACTTGCTATTATTGCTACACTGCTATAGTGTCACCTTGTGCATCAGCACCATGTTAGCCTGTCCCTCCATCAATAATGCAGATGACAGGAGGCAGCACAGGTATCATCATATGCACAGGGCGTTTTGTTATTTACCAGAGCCTGACATTGACCCATCCAATTGACATGTCTGTGTGTGTGTGTGTGTGTGTGTGTGTGTGTGTGTGGGGGGGGGGGGCAACAGTACAGCATGGGCCAATGTTGATGTAATGTGTGTGTGTATGTGTGAGCCCTAGTTGTTTGCTTAATGTGTGTGTGTCTGCATGCACACAGCTCCACCATGTGGCTGCCATATACGGTGGTTTGTGCGACAGCCACAGACTGCGCCTGCTTGGTTGTACAGATCACTGTCTCCGGCCATGGATACAGTACCTGTGCCTGGCAGGGGTGCTACGAACGGTATCGGGTACCAACCCTCATTGGGTACTGTCATCAGAGGCAGAGGTATGACGACTGGACCCATGTCCCTGCTGGGACTGGTCAGAGCCACGTGCACATGGTCTACTGGGATGGACAATAGACAGGCCAGCCCCAGCATTGCTGGGGCTGGTACTGCCATTACGGGAGTGGCTGTGAGCTGTGGGCCATCCGTGACCACTGCCAGCTGTTGCTGTTGCTGGCATGCGTCCGCGTTGACGTAGCAACCATCCCGCATGGTCCTGGCTTGAGGAAGACATGTTGTGGAGGGCATCTATTGTCTCCCCCCAATGTCTACCTCTGTGTATGTCCGGATGGCACCAGCAAGGTCACGGATGCTGTTATTGATAGCGGTGTTATGTGCCCTCTGCGCCCTAAGTCCCTGCCTGTTGTACCGTTCCATACGTGCCTGAGCCTGCATTACAGCCCGGAACATAGTGGTCGTCGTAAGACCTGTGAGGGCACGACTGCCAGGGGAATACATCCAGTGGTGCTCCCCCGAGAACCCCTGGACCTCCACCTATGTGGTACCATTCCGGGTCTAAGGCTATGGCTGCTGTGAGGGGATGCACGTGCCATGGGTACCACACTCTCCTGGTCAATGCCAACTGTATGCTGACCCTCCCCTTTGGCCATTGGTGGTGAGGGATGTAATGGCAGTATGAGTGTGCGCATACATGGGGTTGAACGCTGTGCACTGTCGATTGGTGGACCAACGACAGACCCTGTCAAATTTCCCTGTGCCAAAATACATGTGTCATCATCACCACTATCCGTGACAGTGGCTTCAGGTCGGCTGCTGCTTTCGCCAAGCCCTACCTCAGCACCTGTGAGAGGAAGACAGGGAACACATGTTACAGTCTGCACATGCACACATGCACACATGCAGGCATGCACACATGCACACATGAACACATGAACACATGCACACATGCACACATGCACACATGAACACATGCACAGATGAACACATGCACACATGAACATATGCACACATGAACACATGCACGCAGGCACACAGGTACACATGCACACTCCTCACTACAGCAGATACACACACACACACACACACACACACACACACACACACACACACACACACACAACAGAAATCCAAATCATACTCAATACTGGTTGAAGATGGGTGACAGTATCAAAAGTATAAACAGTCACGCACACATGTCAGCATGCAGAATAAGTGTTGATCAAGTCCATGCAGTGTGAGTGTAGACAGCCATAGTTAATGACAGTGTACATGGCTGTGGTGCATGTGTGTACATGTTCAGTGATTGCCTACACCCTGGAACACAATGTGTACAAGGACACGACATTTCTGTGAAAGTATTATAAGCTCTGCAATGTCCTGTGCACCATCACACACAGGTATACATACCATGGCTGCATGTGTTATCTGTGTGTCACATGGATTTCCATGTCTGATTGCAGTGTCTGTGTCTGTAGCAGATAATTGTGGGCACAGGTGTAGCACATGCATGCTATGTACACACACGGGATGAGTGGTGCATATATACGTGATGGGATACCAATCCTGGACATGGCCATTGTAACAGTATGGGGTGTAGTACCATTAGCCATCATCATCATCATCATCATCATGCATCATGTGGTCACTCAAGGCAACTAAAGTGTGCTAGACCACCGCCTAGCATGCTGTAGCTAAACCGCAGTGCTGTGGCTAAGTTCACAATTACACAGCCACATTGCACAAGTGTGTGTGAGGTGTCCAATAGGGAGCATTGCCTAACATGACTATGTTATGTGTTGAGGAGTGTTGCACAGCCCCATGCTAGGCCCCTACCCCTCAAGTATAGCATATGTGGTGTGTGGATGACATGTGGGATATTGAAGTGTGACCTGGCAGCGAGTGCCCGGTTACACTATGTGTAGCATGTTGAGGTGTACTGCGTATGACAAACGTGTTATGTTGTGTACATGTGTGTCAACTATGCCTATCCAATGTGCAATACAGTGTTGCCACATTTGTGTCTGATGCTCTGTGCATTGCATGTAATTGAGGCAGCTACTGACATTACTGAGATGTTTCACATCTCACAGCAAACATGCACAGCATGCATTATGCGTAGGTGTATTATGTGTACATGGCCTACACCTCACCTATGACATGCACAGTTCAATACCAAGTTTAAAGTGTTAACACACTCACCAGCATGTAACGTCTGCCCTGCTGTCACACCAGAGGGATCTGCAAGAATATGACACAGTTTGTCAGTGGCCACAACTGTGGCATTGCTACTGTGAGTGTGCTAGACTACAGTAGAACAACAGGCATAGGTGTACAGATACTATTCAAATTATCTTATCAGTATTGCACACAATAGGCAGCACAACTGCTAAACACAGTACACATCTCACACATGCATAATCTAACAATACAGGTAACAGTAGTCTACAGCTAGGGCATGTTACCTGCATGCTCCATGTCACCATGCTGGGTGGCTCCAGCCTTGATGATGACACATGTGTGATGTTGTTGTTGCTGTAGGCCAGGTGCCACCACACTTAGCAGCAGTTCCTCCACTCTGGTGAGGGGGGATGTATGGCCACCCCACCACCTGTGGCAAGCTGTTGTCTGTAGATATCAGACGCATGCCGCCGGACATGTCTAATTAAATCACTGCAGTGATGGCGTACCTGCTCATATGTCCGGTTATGCATGCCTATGTCATTTACCCGCCGAACAAGTTCTTGCCACAGTGAAGTATGCTCCTGCTGGTGCTGGCTGGCCCTTGAAAACAGCAGAGTATAGTGCTGAACCAGGCTGTGGTGGATTTCCTGTTCCTCTGCAGCTGTGTAACAGGGGTTCCTGTGATGAGCCATAAGCCTGGAAGACAAGTAAACGATATGTGTGAGCAAGTCATGTGGCACACTTAACATTATACAGTACAGATATTAGTTAACTGCCATATATAGCATCTGTTTGTCTGTCAGAGGATACACACATTCAGTACCACATATCAGTGCTCAGCCCACAACTGGCTGACAGTGCCTGCCACACTCCATATGACACACCAGTATACACCAGTACTCGGCTTACTGTTTGGGATCCAATGCACAGCCTTGCCAGGGGGGTACATATCAAGCTTATGCATGCAGAAATATGTCATCCATTGCAATGAATGTGAAGTACAGTTACAGTATAACCAGTAACCCACCCTAGTCGTTGATGCCATACCCCTACCTAACATATGTGCACAGTTGTTAATATAGCTGGCATACTGCTGTAACAGAGTATACATGTTGCTAGGTACACACGCAAACCCTGCATCACACATGTGATTGCGGAGATGGTAAAGGCATCATTACACACACATCAGACATTCATACAACACACAAATGTATGCTAACACAGATGACCATTTGCTATGTACCTTACAGTACTGTGTGCCCCTACTTACAGATACCTATGCCTGAGGAATGTAATCTGTGCAGACTACAGGAAACACACAAGACAGTGTTACCAGGGAATGTGAACATACACCATACTGTGCTGTTTAGGCCTACAGCTTCAGGTGGTACAACAGTTCAAATGTCGGCTGGATTCACCAGCAGTACCACTTACTGAGCATACATGTATTGCTTCAGCCTATGATGGGACACCACAGTCGTACACAAGGAGCTACATCACAACATATACCATCCTACTATGTCTGCATCCCAATAACTGACACATCTTTCTCTGGTCTCACACTTAGGACACAAACGACCATGACAGAAACAACCTCACACTTAGCTATCACACCATCACAGACCTTGCACACATTCACTGTCACACTCATTCCACCTCACATAGCAGGTATTGCACTGTGTACATGTCTGTGTGCATTGTGTCATAAGTAGGTAATACACTACTGTCCCTGGGGCCTACAGCAGCCTAGCCATATGTTACCCTGGCCTGTGACAGACATGTAATTAGATTTCACTTTCTCCTGTCAACCGGATACACAGAGGTGATTCCCAGGGCGTGTTACCTATCCTCCAGACAATCATCAGGGGTATGTCTGACATCTGCTACTGAGGAGCCTTGTTTGTTCATGCTCTGTGGTTTACTCCAGAGTATGGCATATTTGCCAATAGGAGCCTATCCCTCCAGCATGTGCTGTTTAGTGAGGTTGTGGGGACTAGGGACCTAGGCCGTGTAGCCCGGTGGGATTGTGAGGTGTTGACATGGTGGTTGTCTGACTACTATGGGTGTGGCATACCTCTGTATGTTTGGTAGAGGTAACCTCTGGGTGGCCGGTATACAACGCACTGTAGCTGTGGTTATGTGAGTCAGTCTGCATAGGGTATGTGTTTCAGGGCAGTATTACCCTTTGTGAGGTATGTCTGTGGCCTTTCCACTTGCTGTAGTTGTCATGTGAGGTACATACCACATGGGGCATTGTGATGAGTACAGGGGAACACTGACCTATATTTCCGTACATGACACATCATTTGTGATTACACGTACCATGTAGACAGATTACAAGACTAGTGTGGCACTGTGAATATCAAAGGGAAGGCTACTGTCCATCTGTGTCCTATGTTCCCTTCTGACACCTTCAGTGTTAGTCAGGCAACCACCTATCTGGTAGTTAGTGGGTAAAGTGTTTTGGAATTGGGTATGGCACTGCAGTATGAACACTGGTGTTCAGTCCATGCCTTGGTCACCAGTCACCTGATGCAATACGTCTGACCCTGTGTCTCCCTCTCTCACTATATATATATATATATATATCTATATATATATATATATATATATATATATATATATATATATATATATATATATATATATATATATATATATATATATATATATATATATATATATATATATATATATATATATATATATATATATATATATATATATATATATATATATATATATATATATATATATATATATATATATATATATATATATATATATATATATATATATATATATATATATATATATATATATATATATATATATATATCTATATATCTACATATCTATATATCTAAATATATCTATATATGTATATATGTATATATGTATATATCTATCTATCTATATATATATGTGTGTGTGTATATATATACATATATATATATATATATATATATATATATATATCTATATGTATATATATATATATATAAATATATGTATATATATATATATATATGTGTATATACATATATATATGTATATATATATATATATATATATATATATATATATATTTATATATATGTATATATATATATATATATATATATATATATATATATATATATATATATATATACATATACACACACATGCTTGTAAACAGCCACTGCTGTACATATACATGCACATATATGCACATATACTGCCCACCTTTCATGGTGGGAATATCAATTATGGAACAGTTGTGAGACATACAATTATGTAATAATATTGCACAGTGTTGTGCAGAATGCATTTCGCTGTCCTCAGGCCATATAGCCGTAGCAGACCTCACTGGCTGTAACTCAGTCCCACAGCATTTAACCACCACATGACATATACCTGCACTGCTTGTTGTTTTCAATGCCACACACTACAACCTACATAGATATGTGCACATACCAACCTTCAAATACATATATATGTCCAGCCTTCACTAACAGTTGCAGTATGTCCCTTGCCCTATGCACATCTGCATATACATATAGATATGGACTGCTACCACATAAGGAGTGTTCACAGAATGTAGAGTGCCCTTCAGACACATCATTCGGATGCCAGCAAATACACCTGTGTTACATACCTTACCTTTGTATTTCTCACCTCAGTGTGTTGTACCTGTTGATGTTTTTTTTATTTGTTTAGGTTGGCGTCTTCCACTGCCTGTGTTTGTTTTTTTTTTTTGTTTTGGTTGGCTGGTGTCTCCAACTGCCTCTGTTTGTTTGTTTGTTTGTCTGTTTGTCTGTCTCTCTCGCTCGCTCTCTCTCTCTCCAGTTGCTGCAATGATATTATTGCATGTGTGGACAGCAAGTACAGGCTGCTTTTGTAGGTATCTGCAAATGTGCATGTGATGGCCTCTGCACCAATTGGTGCCCACCATTTAGTAATTGCATGCAGCCTGCTGTGTGGTAATTGCAGTTCTCACTGTGATTTCAGGACACTGCTATAAAATAGGTTAGGTAGGCATAGGCCTTTCAGTTTTGCAAGGTGGGGACCCTGATTGTTTGCTGTGGACATTGTTGTGTCAGTCAGAAGGTTGGTATATGTCTCATATCTGAAGCTGGGTTGTAGCCAGTGAAATGCATGTTGTACTGAAACCTGACTGTTGCTTCTTCCAGTACACTCTTCTCAGTGTGTAAGTTTACTCACACCTCCTAATGCTAACACTGGATACATGGGAGTATGTACTTTCTTTTGGAATTAGGGAATTAACTGGCATACAACAGTAGTTATTGCAATGTATTCCTATGGCTTTCCTATATTCCCTTTACATTCACTCCTTGTAATGCATGTTATATTTCTTTATTGCAATGTATTCCTATGGCTTTCCTATTTTCCCTTCCCATTCACTCCTTGTAATGCATGTCATATTTCTTTATTGCAATGTATTCCTATGGCTTTCCTATTTTCCCTTTGCATTCACTCCTTGTAATGCATGTTATATTTCTTATTGCAATGTATTCCTATGGCTTTCCTATTTTCCCTTTACATTCACTCCTTGTAATGCATGTTATATTTCTTTATTGCAATGTATTCCTATGGCTTTCCTATTTTCCCTTTACATTCACTCCTTGTAATGCATGTTATATTTCATTATTGCAATGTATTCCTATGGCTTTCCTATTTTCCCTTTACATTCACTCCTTGTAATGCATGTCATATTTCTTTATTGCAATGTATTCCTATGGCTTTCCTATTTTCCCTTTACATTCACTCCTTGTAATGCATGCTATATTTCTTTCAGCACCAAGTTATTGTATACCTGCTGTGGATTAGTGGTATATCATGCAGAATGTTGAGTCCAAGGTGTGGGGTTTGAGACTAACAAGGGTGTTTTATTTTGCTGCTGAGCAATACAAGGGCCTTGTCATACAGAGTGACAAAGGCACTTTTAAGCAGTTGTAAGCGAGTTGGCATCAGTTTGTGTGATGCTTAGCGATGCTTAGCACCGCTTAGCTTAGCTTAGTGTATTTTAGCAATACTAAGCTAAGCTTAGCTTAGCTTATTTTATGTTAGCAATACTAAGCTAATCTTAGCTTAGCTTATTTTATGTAAGCAATAGTTAGCTAAGCTTGGCGTAGCTTATCATATCTTAGCAATGCTAAGCTAGGCATACACATGCGCACACTGGTGCAAACCCGCTTACTACTGTTTACAAGTGCTCACTCCCACTAACCCCCGCACTCATGCCTTTGACAGAAAAGTAAATGGGGAGATAGGAATGTGGTGATTAAGGGTGCTCAAAGAGGGGAAGACAGTAGGGAAACTAGCTTGGGATATGCACAATGGGTGTGGAGAAGGTCCCTAGCTGCCCATTTCTTTACCAGCAACAGCTGTGCATATGCAATACATTAAGTGGGATATTTGAAACCTTCCACCCCTGAGAGAGTGGTGAGGACATCTAAGTATGTTGTACTACCAATTATGAATATCAGGCACATGCACTGTTTGTGAACTGCTATACTGTCATTAGTACGTTACTCACATCTGAACAGTTTGTGGTTTGTGTTGGCATTAGCACAGTCTGCTCAGGACGACTGGACATATTTCTGTACTGTGTATGACTACCTACACCCTTGGTTATGCCTGACTACACGGGTATATAGTACCTTTGGGTAGGGGTGCAGAACTGCAGTGTGCATTATTTATTATCGTGTGATGTTTATCTTACTGAACATGCAGAGTTGCTGTGTACCTTTAAGTCTATGAAGGCTTGTAGTCTGTCTGAGTAGCTCTCACCTGAGGACATATCCAGATGGTAGACAGAGGTCAGCCTAGTATTCTTTGACTGTGCACCACAGCAGTATTTTCAGCACCTGAACAATGGCATTGTCACAGGTGGTTGCTAGCAGTACATGGCTACATCCTTTGCTATTTCTGTGTTGTACTTCTACATAAGGGCATGCTTGTGGGATTCATTCTACAGCTATTTGCAGAGTGTGCAACAGCAGACAAGCTGATATGCCTGTGTGTTTCTGACTCTTCCAGGCCTCAGATACTCTCACGTATAGATTTGAACAGCCTCAGGGAAAGGTACATATAACTGGGATACACCTGTCATATAGTTCAGACATTTTGCAGTTCAGACTTTGGGTGATTCAGAGCATTTCTATTACTACACCTTTTCTGACGTGCAAGCGGTGTCTACTCTCACTTATTGACATTTGTTATTAAGTGAGATTCAACACCTTTCTGCCTACTGTTAGTACATTTCACAGGGAGTCAGAGGGGCACAGCTAACATTTGTTTACAAATCAGGGTCATCACTGTAGAGCAGTCACTGTTGGGAGGTCTGGCCTGTCACCTATGCAAATATGCCAGTGTTTATCCTGCCCTGATACTGTGTGGGGTTTCTAAGCTGCTACTCTAACCTTATTCCCTACTAGCATGGCTGATTCTCTTTTCACAGTCATGTCATGCAATTCAACAACACCTGCTGGTTAAGGCCCACAGAACAAGATTTGTGTTATGCCATTGCTATTTTCCCTTTACATTCACTCATGGTAATGCATGATAAATTGCTTTCAGCACCAAATTATTGTATATCAGCTGTGATGTAGTGGTACTTCATGCAGACTGGTGAGTCCAAGGTCCCGGGTTCGAGACTGACAAGGTTTTTTTATTTTGCTGCCGAGCAGTACAAGGGCCTTGTCATACAGAGTGACTAAGGCACTTTTAAGCTGTTGTAAGTGGGTTTGTGTGGGTTTGTGTGACGCTTAGCTATGCTTAGCTAAGCGCACACATGCGCACACTCGCTTAATCCCGCTTACTACTGCTTAAAAGTGCTTACTCCAGCTAACCCCCGCGCTAATTTCTTTTAAAGAAAAGAAAATGGGGAGATAGGAAAGTGGTGAAAAAGGGGGCACAAAGAGGGAAAGACAGTAGGGAAACCAGCTCGGGATGTGCAGGATGGGTGTAGGGAAGGTCCATAACTGCCAATTTCTTTACCAGCAACAGCTGTGCATATATATGAAATTTGGTGTGAAATTTGAAACCTTCCACCCCTGAGAGAGGGGTGAGGACAACAAAATATGTTGTACTGCCAATTAGAATTATCAGTTTACATGTCCAGTGGACATGTGTGCGAATTGGGCAGCTATGTATGGGTCGTAATTTTTTTGTGGGAACAGATTGCCCTTTTTTTATTTTTATTTTCAGGTGAGAGTGGAATGTGAGGTAGAGGAAGTAGATATATTTGGGGAGGTAGGTTGGGGAGATAAACAGACAAGACAAACAAGATACATACAGGGGCAGAGTTTGACACATGGGGTGGGTGAACACAATTGACAGGGAAAGATGTTTGGAAATCGCAAGCCCATGAGCCCACAGATGGTAACAGTGGAACTGAGATCCCCACCCATGGGTAGTCACCACTGCACCTCACAGCCCCGAGGGTGGCTGTGCTGGGGGCTGAGTAGGATGGGCAGGCTCACCCGAGAGACACGCCACGCTCGCCTTAAGCTGGCGTAGGGGATCAGCGACTGAACGCTGGATCTCTCTACTCACCACAGCCCGGACCCTTCGAAGGGTGATGGGTGGCCCTTCTCCACCCATGCTTGCACGGGGGGGTGAGCCCCATCCCCTGCAGTGCTTCCATCCAAAGGTGGCACAAGACCAACGGAGGAGGGGAGTCCGGGCTGGGCACCAGAGCCACTGGTGCCAGGTGCACTCGCCAACTGAGGAGGGACAGGTGGGTCCGCTGGGACCGGCCTTCCCATACGTTCTGTGATTAGGTGTGTTTCATTACAACATAAACAACAGCATTCCAGATTAGTTGTAACAGCATGCAGTAATATTCCCATTAACCCAACACACCACAGTTCCAACAGTTGAACAGCAAACATAACACATACATATATTGAACAACAATGGTTATTCCAACCGCATGCAGGGATGATTGGTAGCAACAGGCCACCATGAACGTGGTGTTTGAACAGGGCACATGCATCAACATGAGTGCAAATATTTATAGAACAATTGGACATATATCCCAACAAATATTTAAGATTACACATACCCATTGAGGTGTGGAATTGCATGGTTTATGCACAAACAGTAGGGTGTAGAAAAAACCTCCATTAACATCTTATAAACACTTTTACTCTACACTACATCCCTAGTGACTGCAGGTGTATATTCCCTACATGTATTATTACACTCGCCACCATGCATTAGGTTGTGTAGTGGGTTTGGCTAGTTCAATCTATACTTGACCTATATCTCACATAATAACTGTCCAGGATGCAGATGTTACTGCTACATATTTCATGGTTGCATTTATATTTCTTTATCTACATATCTGGATGTTTTCACATGACATTTTCACTTCAAATTGTACAGATCCCTGCATTTACTGAAGCACACTTACATTTCTGGCGAACATATTAGCATGCTACTCATGTGCCAGATTTACTTATGCATGCCAGCCAGTAACTGACTGTTGAGGACTGTATATTTACTTCACAGCTACTAGCACTTCCATCACCCACTTTAGATGGGACTGCAGAACTCTGGCTTGCCAGCACTTTCTAACACATTACTATTTGTATAATGCAAGGGTACAACAACATTTCATACTAAGTGAAACAGACACACTCTGGGTTTTAGACCTTTATTAATGACATTACACACTTTTCCACAGGCTCACTCCTTTATTTGTTTTAACGGTATATATGGCAGACATGTTTACGACGTATTATACCTTTATTAATAGGTTAGCACATTCTTTTTTCAGGCTCACTCACATATTATTTTATATGACAATGCCTGCAGAGATATTATTCCAGACATTTGTTACCTTTCTTAATGGGTTACTACACTCTTTTTCTGCCTCTCTAATGTTTTTATCTGACAGTACATGCAGAGGACTTATTCAGTCCATTTTATAGCTGTATTATTGGACTACAACACTTTCTTTCATGCTCTCTCCCATATTTTATATAACAATACATGCAGAATAATCACTAACCTGCCTGGTGGCACAGCCTTAGCAGCCTATCTTCATAGGCTTGCTGATTCGTAACACGGTCATCTGCAGCTGTAAAGTAAATGAAGGGATATTGAGCCATTCCAATCCGTTATACATACTCCATTTTAAATCATTACATACTGCATTCCATGGCTACATACTCAGTTGTGGGGCATCCCGCATCCCACGGGCCTCCTGTATCCACTGGTTCAGGCAGTCCTCCTTTCATCTCTTCAGGTCCACATGGTGGTGACGGACCTGCTCACCAGTCCGGGGAACGCCTGTGGCACTGGTGAGGTCATGAGCTAATCGGTTCCAATCCCCTGCCTTGTACTCCATCCCTTGGAACTGGCCCTGCAGGAGTCTTGCCTCGTGATGGTGGACTAGGAGCCAAACCATGTATTTGGACTCCTCGGTGCCCCATCTCTGTGCTCGGAAGTGCACTTCCTCTCCAACACCAGACATTCTGACCGCAGATGTGAGCTACAATCAGTTATGGCGTGTATTCCTGCTTGTGGGGCTTAAATATGCAGCATTTCCGCACTTTTTTGTGATTGGCCATTTTGTAAAATTCTCAGCTGACTGCAGACCTGCTTAGTAATGGTTAAGCTACCATGCATGTATATTCACTCAGAGATACAGGCAATCACATAGACACAGGCACATACACACACGCACACACGCACACACACACACACACACACACACACACACACACACACACACACACACACACACACACACACACACACACACACATGCACACCAATGCTGAACCAATCAATTATTCCAAATATGGTTTTGATGCTTCCTGTTCTGCATACAGCCTGCTGAGGAGGTAGATGAGGTGGCCTGATATCTCTAGTTCTGTAATCATCTGCAAAAATCTATTATGGTCTGCTTAATCAAATGCTTCACAGGTATCAATAAAGCAAAAGTACATTTTTGGTACTTCCTTGCTTTCTCTATTATCCAGTGGACTTTGACAATTTGATCTCTGGTACCTCTACCTCTTCTTGAAACTCATTTGTACAGTTGTCATTTTTTGGCCTGTATATTTTGCCAGAGTCTAGGTTGCTGGATTTGAAACTTTATCTATTTGACATGTGAATGAATACAACTGTCCAATAATTGGTGCACTCTTCAGTGTTGTTTTTTTTTTTTTTTTTTTTTTTTTATATGACTAGACTATACGTTGATCATTTACAATTTAATCACCACTGTTGTGTTTTCCAGATTTGCTGGCATTGGTTTGCAAGATTTCAAAGACTTAGCTGGAATTCCATTACTTCTTGCAAACTTGTTAGTAAAAAGGTTTTCTAGTGTGCATTTGACTTCACCATTTTGGTTGCCTGCCTCTATAGCAGAGAACACACCATTGCATTTATCACGGATATTAGGATCTTCTGATACAGGTTTTTTTCTGTATATTCATGCAAATTTTGTTAACATTTTCTAGTGTTTCACCCCAGCATTTATCTTTTATCACACCCGCTTTTATATGGAAGTTTCCTTTAGCAATGCCATGTGTGTCTCTTGTGTTTCTCGTTGTGTTATATTCTTCCACTTCTTTGCACTGCTCATTCAGATATTCCTGTTTATTTATTCTTGCTCTGCTCTGGAATTTTGCTTTCAGTTTAACATGGTTTTCCTAATTCTTCACTTCCTTTTGCTCTCATTTTTTCCTTAACTGCTTCAAAAGCCTCCACTCCATGGATAGCAATTTTGCTATATTAATATTTTTTTCTGTTTGCAAATTTTTCTGTTTCCACCTCCTGGGCTATATCCTAGACTTTCCTCTGTAGTTGTTCAAGCCCTCTAACAATCACATTGAATCTCCTGAATTTGTTCACTTGTTTGCTACACATTCAATTGAAATATTGCTGAGCTTGTATCTAGTTGGCCTTTGGGCTTTTTGTTTGGGGGGGGGGGTCTTGCTTTCTTTATTTAATGAAGAGGAGGAGGATTTCAATATTGTATGAACCTGGCTAACTGCAAACAAGCTGATCATTAATGCACCTAAGATTAATATTATAGTCTTTTTGAAACCACACAATGAAACAATACCGCTAACATTACAATTTATAACTCAAATGGAACTTCCTTACCTGAACTATATCCCAGAATTACCTAAGAATCACTCTTGACTATAATATGCCCTTTGCACTACACATATAATAGTTAATAAAGTACTAGCTTAGCTTAAAGTCTCAAATAAAACATCCCATCTGCTTACAAAGGAAACTAGACGTACTTCACTCATTGAGCTACTGACTTGCGTAGGCTAGAGCATAAACGTTCCATAATTACCCTCTTCCTTCCCAAAATTATACATTGACTCAAACCACAGAAAAAAAATTACCCTGATTTATTTGTTTGGCTAACAACAGGGAGTGCCACTATACTGCACTTACCAAATGCCACTTGCTGTTAGTGTAAGTTAGGGCCCAAACCAGCCTTAGGTACTCATACTTTTAAATTACTCCAAGTGAGGTTATCCCCCCCCCTCCACCAGAAACATGATGGTTTGAAAGAGAGCAGGCACATTCCATAAGAGGCAACAATGCCTTGATAGTAGTTAGATCCCAATTTAAACTATCTGTTACACAAAAAGCATTCCCAAAGGTACGGTTAGCTTGCTGGAATATCATTTTTGAGTAGTTAAGATAATCCTTGATTTGTCACTTTTCAAGAAGAAGTTATGATCTCACCTAGTAAAAGGAAACAAAGTAACTGCTTCAGAGATAAAACATAATCGTTCACTTACACTGTTTGTTTGCAGGATCATAGGAAGTTACTAGGCTGTTGGCCCTGAGGCCCTTATAAACCTAGCCAAGAGTTTAGCCCATGTTTAGACAAATCAGAACCTGATGCCCCCCTGTCCAGCAGGGACACGGGTGGAATCCCACGGGTGTATTTTCTGTTTCCCATCCAGTTATCCAGGTTTCGCTTAAAAAGGGGTAAAGAGGTACTGTGCTTGACATGGAGAGGGAGTCTATTCCAAATTGGGGGAGTCTCTGGGACACAAATCTGTCCCGTCAACAAGGTCTGTTGATGTTACAGACCAGGTTGAGGCCATGTGTGCAGGTTACTCGAGTGGGACTTGACTTGCGGATATACAGCAGTTCAATCAAGGCAGGGTCTGAAATCGCCTTGTATGCCAGACAGAGGTCACTTCTGAGGAGTCTGTATGAAACTGAATAGAGGCATAAGACTTTTAGCCTATCTGTGTATGGTAGATGTCCGAGTCCCTGGATTCTCCTGATGAGGAACCTCTGTGGTCTCTCCAGCTGCTGCATGTGCTTTGAACGGTACATGCCAAAAGGGGAGTGGTACTCAATAATGGATTTTATAAGGGAAGAATACAGGAATGTTATGACCTCCTTGTCCCTGGATGAGATACCCTTACTTATGAGGTGGACCACGTAGAAGGCTTTCCATACAACGGAAGCAACATGGTGGTCAAAAGTCAGGTTGCTATCAGCCTGGGTGCCCAAATCCCTCACAACTGATTGCGTGCTTAGGATGTTGTTATTAATGTGATAATTTGTGGGGACATCACTCTCCCCAAAGGGGGTGATGATGCATGTTTTGGTACTCACCTTGAGGCCAAGTTTCTGGCACCAGTCATTTGTCTGGGTGAGAGACCCTCTTGGAGGATGTCCACATCACTAGGGGAATTGATGACAGCACCCAGCTTGCAGGCATCTGGTTTTGGCCTGCACCTCAGAAAAGTATATCTCAAATAACAGAGGCCCCAAGACTGAACCCTGGGGTATGCTTTTTGTTACAGGTCTACTGCTTGAGGTGGTTTCCCCTGTTTTGACTAGGTGGGTTTTATCAGTGAGCCAGCTTGCTACCCATCTGGTGACATACGGATTGATGCCTAGTTGAGAAAGTTTATTTATTATGCCTGAGTGGGGAATAGTGTTGAAGGCTTTGGCCACGTCAAGGTAGTTGATGTGCACCGTCTTCTCCTCATTCATGGCTTTGGTGACTGTCTCAAAGAAGTCGACCAAATTTAACAGACATGACCTCCCCTTGATGAAGCCAAACTGTGTGGGATTGAGTGTTTTGAGGTTGCCAGTGTGCTTGTTAATGAGGTTCATGATAATCTCTTCCATGGCCTTGCAAATCAGGCTAGTTAGGCTGTTGGATAAATAATTTCCCTGGATCGGTGGACACTCCACCTTTGTGCACAGAGATGACAATGGCTGTCCTCCACTCAGCTGGGATAAAACCAGTACTCAAGCTTTGGTTGAATAGGGCACCTAATGGTGCTGCAAGCTCCTGCCTGAGTTCATGTAGACTGCAGCCTGGGATGTGATTGGGTCTCTTGGAGGCTGTATTTTTTGCCTTTGAGAGAGCAGCGATGACCTGTTTCCTAGATATAAGGGGAAGGGGGCAGGTACTGGGCATGTCCTGATTTACTGATGGGGGGACAGAGGGGTGAAGTTTTTGCTGAATCTGTCAGCCAGCAAGTTTGCTATATCTATGGCATTTGTATATGAGGTATCCTTGACCACCAGTTCTGAACAGATTTGGGTGCTTCCTTTGTGGTTGCAGACATATGTGAAGAAGGCATTATGATTGTGTCTAGTAAATGTGACCAATTTGGACTCGAAGTTTGCTTTGGAGGATTTCACTAGTGCTCTTATTTGCTTGTTCAGGCTAAGGATGCATTGTTTCCAAATGGGTACCTGCTCCTTCTTGGTCTTGGATAGCAATTTGTTCCTTTTGTTATAGAGTTTATTTATAGCAGATGCCCACCAGACAGGTTTATTCTTCCTTGAGCAGGATGATTTAGTCCTGTTTGCTATTCCTGATTCCATGCATCTGTATAAATGCTCATATAGTGTTTTGGTCTAGTTTTGGATATTGGTGCCAGTTCCTACGGGGGGGGAGCTGTGAAGCTGTTTATACCATCCCTCACAATGTTGTAATCAGCTTTGGAGAAGTTTTTATGTCTGACCCTAGCTAGAGGGGGGTTGGGGAAGATGGTGACTTCAAAAGTGACCACTTTATGGTCAGATCTTACCAGGCAGGATGATACTGTAGATTGAGGAATCTCTGGGCATTTGTGTTCTGGGGTGAATAGTTCTTCCAATCTATGCTTGGGTAATTAAAGCCACCCAGGATCAGGGTAAAGGGTTGAATCTTGATAGATTCAAACAGGTCCAGATAGGTGGATTGGGCCAGTAGTTAGCTATGATTTGAATAGAGGTCTTGTCAATGGTTAACTGCACCTGGAGTGTCTCTTGCGTCACACTGTTTGACCAGCCTAGAGGCGTGTAACTCGACATTGCAGGACATGAACACATGTACATTTTGTATAGATTTTGCTTTACTATTTGTATTTAATTATAATTAGGCATGCTATGCTCTGTATATGCACATTTCCTTCCTTATATGCCTCCCCACTGTTCTGTAGGAGTTCTGCTTAGTCAGACGTTCAATATTCCACTCGCAACTTTGCTGCAGATATATCACTTTAAATGACTTGGTCAGACTACAGTATGGTTTCTAATACATTAAGCTTATTTTAAAATTTTACATGTCCACAAACACCATCATTTATGCTATCATCTTATTAATGTATTCAAATTCAATATTATTTATAGTATACAGTAGCGCTTACACATGTTTACTGTCACTTTAAAAGCTACATTGCCTCATTTCTGCTGTCATGTATACAACTTGTTAATGTTTCTTATTTTATAATGTTCTTTAAAACATGACAGCTCTGTCTTTTGTATACCTCATTTTTGCCAGTTGGGTTTAATGCATGGCTGAAGAGTCCTTGCACAAGTTCACTTACTCAGTTAACAGTAAGAACTAAAATAACTAAGTATTCTAAACGTTACAGTAAGAATCTGAGTGTTGGAGCCACAGTCATGTCCAGGTGTTGTTATTACTGTCTGCATAGACCTCTTCCATCTCTTACCACAAAATATACATTCAGTCTGATTAGATATTGATTTTCTGCTGATATCCATGTGTGAAGCTATCTCTCAGGATGTTGAAAGAGAATGTTTGCTATGAACAGTGGCACATTTTGGCAGAATTCTACTAATCTATGTCCCATTTTATTTCATACTCCAAGACCTAAATTGCTTGGTATTCCAGTTGTACTTTGACTATTAGTTTTAGCATTCTAATCCCTTATAATAAATATTTTTTTCTTGATATAATTAGAGGGTGCTGAAGAATCTTCTAGAACCAGTTGACTTTCTCATCTTTGGCATCTGTAGTTCGATTGTAAGCTTGTATCACTGTAATGTTGAAAGGCTTACCTTGGACTGTCATGGAAACTATTCTGTCATTTTTTTGGGTTGTAACTGAATACTGATTTTGAACACACTTTTATAGTACAAGGGCTACTCCATTCTTTCTGTAAAATTATTTTTTTGTTGTTTTCCTCCCCCAGGACTTTATCAGCCAATTCTTTCTAGGGTCATGGGATTCAGGAACTCCCAGGCTGGGTAAGATCCCTAAGGCTCATTCATTCCAGGACCATAGGGTCTCGGCACTCCAGGCTGGGTAAGATCATATGGCTTATTCACTCCAGGGCCAATGAATCTGGTCAGTGCAGGCTGGTTAAGAGCTCTATGGAGCATTTGTTCCAGGTTATGGGATCTAGTCACTCCCACGCTGGGTAAGAGCTCTATTGAACATTTGTTCTAGGGCCATGGCATCTGTGCACTCCCAGGCTGGATAAGAGTCCTATGGCCTATCTGTTCCCACCAGTGAGTCAAAATGAGTTCTCTGCTTCTCAGTGAGAGTCATCTGGTAATGAGAAGGTCAGTTTGCTAGTTTTGGGGAGGGACTGCCCGCTCCCCACTGGGAGCACCCCCTCATCACCTCTAATGATTCCACTACAGATGACTTCTTAAAAGGATGCACAGATGTTAGTTTTGCTGAATACATTTAGTTTCTGGGTGTAGTTATTTCAGGTCTGTTGAATCTGACTAGGTGTTTCAGCTAACACCCTAGAGCTGTATCACCCTCTTTTATCCCCATCTGTACCAGCCACCCATGCTCTGTTTCATATAGCTAAATATGCACAAAACACTTATTGTAGAAGTTCATTCAAGTCACCCACTACTCTCACTGTGAAGAAATATTTTCTCATCCATGTTGAATTTGAAACACTCTGAGTTGGAGGTATTTGCCCTCGCTTACTAGACCATGACCTTCTTAATCAGCTGTACTTCACATATTCTCTCTTTGATTACTTTATGATACTTCCCTTTTATTCTAGCTTCAATAAAATATTCTGTGATTCAAATGAGTGTTTCCTTATATTGTGCAACCTCCAGACCCTTAATCACCAT
This sequence comes from Protopterus annectens, assembly GCF_019279795.1. Classification (NCBI taxonomy): domain Eukaryota; kingdom Metazoa; phylum Chordata; order Ceratodontiformes; family Protopteridae; genus Protopterus; species Protopterus annectens. Next base: position 1,649,500,018 of record NC_056726.1, read on the forward strand.
GGCCCTTCCCCTGCACCCTCATTAATGAATGTCTCACTTTCCCTGAAGCATCTATAAAATATGATACACCAGTCCTGTTGGGGGTCTCACTAGTGCTTGGCAAAGGCTGATTAGAACATCATTATGTCTGGAGTCACCACTTCTTGTGATGAAGCCCAGCACCCTGCTGTTATTTATTGCTGCTTGTTTACACTCTTCCTCACCTTTTACTTCTGTGCAGATTGCCACAACATGTCTTTTTCCTGTTTTGCAGCCTATAGGCTCAACCTATCCAGGTTGCATTCAAGGTTCAGAATGACCTTTCCTTTGTGTATCACCTGACAATTACTCAACTGCCAGAATGTGGTGATCCATTTTGATGCTTCTTAGCCCCTCACAGTTTGCTGGTGCATTTCAAGAGATTTATCCTGTTTTCCATTCCTAAAGTTATACGTTTTCTTAAGAGTCTCATGTGACCTATAGAATCTGAGTAGACTGTAGGTACTGGTTTAAGTTCATTCAGTTTTGTTGTTACTGTATTATGAAACTGCATTGGGAATGTTTGTGGGATCTGTTGGCCATGAATTCATGACGATTCCTACCTTGAAGGCTTACCCCTTTCGAAAAGTTGGTTATCTGTACTTTCAGAATCCTTTCTATTAATTTACCTACCATGGATGTTAGATCAGGCAATTGAGGTTCTTGTTTCACCCTTCTACAGACCTAGGACAGGATTCACGAAGCCTCCGTGTAAGAGTTATAACTCATACACGGAGGCTGCAGTTAAACGGAGTGATGTCAGCATGCTCTGCATATTAATGAGAGCATGCTGAATCACACTTAAGGCCAACACGGTCCGTGTAAGACAGTAGGGGGCGTGTCCGTAGGCCGAGCCCTGTAAGCGGACACGCCCCCACAAGAGGAAAAGTACCCAAAGTAAACACCCACGACAGAGTCCACGGAAATGTGAATAAACACAACATAACACATGCCCCCACAGACTATGAATAGAAAACATATAAATAAACACGTTTTATATATTTTTTTAAATTGTAAAAATGTTTAACCGTGAGTGTGCTCGTTTGCGCGGGCGTGCCCGTAGCGCAGCTACAGTTAGCAGTCAGTGGGAAAGCATATAAGAACTAAATATGCCAAATAAGCCAGGAAGCAATAGCGTAGCAGTAGAGACGTTGGCTGAAGAACAGCCATTCATGGTTCGAGCCCCCACAACACCAATTTTTTTTTTTTTCAAAATAAGCAGGAAACAAGTCCCTGACAAATATGTACACATAAAACCACAATTTATATAAAATGTAATGAAATAGCCCATTTATATTGAAGACATGTGAGGTAACAAAAGAATAAAAAATGCCAGATGTGCTCATAGCTGAGCTACAGTTTAACAGAGTGAGTGCATCTGCCCATAGATGAGCAGTGGTTTAACTGGTGCAAAATGAGTGCCCGTAGCTGAGCAGTGGTCTAACACACTAAATCTATGTGCCCCTAACTGAGCTGAGCGTAATATGCGTGCCGATAGCCAAATGAGGCTTAAAGCAGCATACCCCGTTCTTGTGAGCTGCGCGCGCAAACAAGCTAACCGACGGGCAACGCGTTGAGCAAGCCGTATCAAAACTGCCTTTACACAGACACACCCCTCAGCATGTCTAGACAGTCATGAAAAATAAAAAGCAGTGGCCAGGTTCGAACCCAGGATACTATACACCATAGTCAAGGTACAGAACCACTAAGCCATGACAGCAGTACCTTTAAATGCAATAATAGCTAATATATAGGAATGAATACAAACTGGAGCATGACAATGCAGGTTTACTGAAGTTGATACAATTCCAAAATGGCCAATCACAGATATGTGCAGGAAAAACGGACTATATAAGCCCCATAGGCAGGAATACACAGCATAAACGATTGTAGAACTGACCTGCAGGCAGAATGACAGGAGTAGGAGAGGGTAGCTGCTTTCGAGCACAGAGGTGGGGTGTTGAGGAGTCCAGGTACATGGTCTGGCTCCTAGTCCATAATCATGAGGCCCAACTCATGCAGGGCCAGGTCCTCTGGGGAGCATACAGGGCCGAGGCGTGGGACCGGTTGGCTCATGATCTCACCAGTGCCACAGGGATTCCAAGGACTGGTGAGCAGGTCCGTCACCACCATGCAGACCTGAAGAGACGCAAGCAGGACCAACTGAACCTTTGGATCCAGGAAGCCCGGCAAACACCCAACGCCCACTACTGAGTAAGTAACATTTAATTATGTATGTAAGAAATTAAACTAGCTGATATTATGGAGATGTGTATTCCAATATTACTTCATTTATATTACAGCTGCAGGTGTCCGTTCTGCGAACCTCAGAGCCTATGGCGATAGGCTGGTCTTGATTACCACCAGGCAGGTCAGTAATCCACTACCAGTAACTGTAAAGAAATATAAAAGTATGACAGTCAGCAAAAGAGTGCAGTGTAGTCAGTAAGGAATAAAATCTGCAAGTAACAGTGTAAAAGTGTCTGCAAGTCTTGCTTAATTACAAAAGTAAAGTTCTCATAAACCAATCCAAGAATGAAACTCCGTGTATACAGACCTCAGTACTTTAATAAACAACTATTGTTAAAACACAATTACAGATCTAGCGCTTTCATCTGCCGAATGCAGACTTCTTCAGAATAATGAATAATATGGTGCCAGTGATTTATATACCATTTGAAACAATTAATTAATCCATTAATTGCACAAGCATTTAAAATTTAAAGCTGTACACATTGTTTTCTGTTAATAATTTCTTTTATCTAATGCAATTTAAACAATCAATCCGCAAACTCCCTTAGGGACTTAAAATATTGATAACCAATCTGGTTAAAGTGCTTCTGTGCCTTTTGTATTATAATTAACATTTATTTTTATGCACAATAGTTAAAAAATGCCTATGTTATTAAATAAAAAAAACACATATATATATTGTTACATAAAATTATACATAAAATTAATTTATACATCAAATTACATTACTTGATATATTGTGTTATGACTTGTTAACTGATTGTTGGTTATGTTATAAATAATTAAGTAATTAATTAACTAGCGAAATACATAGTGGAATAAATACAGAAGTGAATATTAAACATAATTGACTTGTAAAAATGTGTTGTATTCTAAAAAAGTGTATTTATCTTTATTAAAAACTGTTGTTAAAAACTATGGTTAAAAACTGTTATAATATTTATGTTGTTAAAAAACTGTTTTAAAACAATTTGATATTTGTCACAAACAAACATACCATCTTGGATATTTCAAACAATTGTTGTGTTGACCCCACTCAAAAAATCTCATAGTGTATTTGTGGGTTAATGTTGACACTTGACTATAATTTCTGTTTGAAAATATATTATTGTGATGTAAATTCAAACACAAACAGTTGTTTATACATTATAGGCTTTTTCCACTAGAATAGCCTTAATGTTTGTGTATTCATTAAGCCCGGGGGGCATGTTTGCTTTCAACCTCAGCTGCCACCTAATTTCTTTCTGTAGCAACTGATTTTTAATGTCACCTCCCCTTGGGTCAGGTTTAACATGTTCCAAAATCCCAAACTTGAAATCAGTAAAACCTATACAATCCACGGAATGTTTAAATAAGGCACTAGTCTCCTTTCTCTTGTTGATGTTATAAATATGTTCATATACTCTTTCTCTGAGGGACCTCTCGGTCTTCCCCACATAGAAAGCAGAACATGTAGAACATATAGCTAAATACACCAACATCTTACTTCTACAATTGCCCTTGCAAAAGGCAATTCTACTTTTCAAGCCATTTTCCAACTTTAATTCCACAATTGGATTGATGTACATGCATTGTCGACATCTACCACACCTCTTAGTACCTTCTTTGGAGTCCTGTTTAATGTTTTCCATTTCAAAAAATCTTTTAAAATTAGTGGCTGTCTTGTATATAATTCTTGGTTTCTTTCCAACTATCTGGTATATCTCTTTATTAGTTTTAAAAATAGACCAATTGTTTTTGATAATATTAATAAAATGGTCAGAGAATCCATTGTATTCCACAATACAGGCACTCATATAATCCTCTGAATTGTCCGCCTTTTTCTCATTGGGAATAAATTTATTACCTAAAAGAGGTTTATATTTTGTACCCCATCCTTTATAGACTTGTTCCAAAATCTCACCTACTACCTGTTTGGGATAACCCCTTTCCAAGAATTTTTCCATTAAAAAGGAAAATTATTTTTGTAAATCCTGATGTTGGGACGTCATTCTGGCTATTCTAACAGCCTGCCCTTTAATAATGCTTTTCTTCTGGTGTAGGGGGTGCTGGCTGTTAAAATGTAAATAACTATTGCACCATGTGTTTTTACGAAAAATGTTTGATTTAAAACCAGAAGTCCCCTTGCTCAAGGTTATATCAAGATAATTTATAACCTTGTTGTCAATTTCATAGGTAAAGGACAGGAAGGAAGTAGTTTGGTTGATGTATGTCATGAATTCTTTTAGGTCTTCTATGGTATCTTCCTCCCATAATATAAAAATATCATCCAGAAAACGAAGATATATTTTTATATTGTTCTGATAAGGACTCTTAAAAATAAATTCTTCTTCCCATTCTAGAAGTTTTGGGGAGGGACTGCCCGCTCCCCACTGGGAGCACCCCCTCATCACCTCTAATGATTCCACTACAGATGACTTCTTAAAAGGATGCACAGATGTTAGTTTTGCTGAATACATTTAGTTTCTGGGTGTAGTTATTTCAGGTCTGTTGAATCTGACTAGGTGTTTCAGCTAACACCCTAGAGCTGTATCACCCTCTTTTATCCCCATCTGTACCAGCCACCCATGCTCTGTTTCATATAGCTAAATATGCACAAAACACTTATTGTAGAAGTTCATTCAAGTCACCCACTACTCTCACTGTGAAGAAATATTTTCTCATCCATGTTGAATTTGAAACACTCTGAGTTGGAGGTATTTGCCCTCGCTTACTAGACCCTGACCTTCTTAATCAGCTGTACTTCACATATTCTCTCTTTGATTACTTTATGATACTTCCCTTTTATTCTAGCTTCAATAAAATATTCTGTGATTCAAATGAGTGTTTCCTTATATTGTGCAACCTCCAGACCCTTAATCACCATGGCCCTTCCCCTGCACCCTCATTAATGAATGTCTCACTTTCCCTGAAGCATCTATAAAATATGATACACCAGTCCTGTTGGGGGTCTCACTAGTGCTTGGCAAAGGCTGATTAGAACATCATTATGTCTGGAGTCACCACTTCTTGTGATGAAGCCCAGCACCCTGCTGTTATTTATTGCTGCTTGTTTACACTCTTCCTCACCTTTTACTTCTGTGCAGATTGCCACAACATGTCTTTTTCCTGTTTTGCAGCCTATAGGCTCAACCTATCCAGGTTGCATTCAAGGTTCAGAATGACCTTTCCTTTGTGTATCACCTGACAATTACTCAACTGCCAGAATGTGGTGATCCATTTTGATGCTTCTTAGCCCCTCACAGTTTGCTGGTGCATTTCAAGAGATTTATCCTGTTTTCCATTCCTAAAGTTATACGTTTTCTTAAGAGTCTCATGTGACCTATAGAATCTGAGTAGACTGTAGGTACTGGTTTAAGTTCATTCAGTTTTGTTGTTACTGTATTATGAAACTGCATTGGGAATGTTTGTGGGATCTGTTGGCCATGAATTCATGACGATTCCTACCTTGAAGGCTTACCCCTTTCGAAAAGTTGGTTATCTGTACTTTCAGAATCCTTTCTATTAATTTACCTACCATGGATGTTAGATCAGGCAATTGAGGTTCTTGTTTCACCCTTCTACAGACCTAGGACAGGATTCACGAAGCCTCCGTGTAAGAGTTATAACTCATACACGGAGGCTGCAGTTAAACGGAGTGATGTCAGCATGCTCTGCATATTAATGAGAGCATGCTGAATCACACTTAAGGCCAACACGGTCCGTGTAAGACAGTAGGGGGCGTGTCCGTAGGCCGAGCCCTGTAAGCGGACACGCCCCCACAAGAGGAAAAGTACCCAAAGTAAACACCCACGACAGAGTCCACGGAAATGTGAATAAACACAACATAACACATGCCCCCACAGACTATGAATAGAAAACATATAAATAAACACGTTTTATATATTTTTTTAAATTGTAAAAATGTTTAACCGTGAGTGTGCTCGTTTGCTTGGCGTGCCGTAAGCGCAGCTACAGTTAGCAGTCAGTGGGAAAGCATATAAGAACTAAATATGCCAAATAAGCCAGGAAGCAATAGCGTAGCAGTAGAGACGTTGGCTGAAGAACAGCCATTCATGGTTCGAGCCCCCACAACACCAATTTTTTTTTTTCAAAATAAGCAGGAAACAAGTCCCTGACAAATATGTACACATAAAACCACAATTTATATAAAATGTAATGAAATAGCCCATTTATATTGAAGACATGTGAGGTAACAAAAGAATAAAAAATGCCAGATGTGCTCATAGCTGAGCTACAGTTTAACAGAGTGAGTGCATCTGCCCATAGATGAGCAGTGGTTTAACTGGTGCAAAATGAGTGCCCGTAGCTGAGCAGTGGTCTAACACACTAAATCTATGTGCCCCTAACTGAGCTGAGCATAATATGCGTGCCGATAGCCAAATGAGGCTTAAAGCAGCATACCCCGTTTGCGCGGAGCTGCGCACCGCGCAAACAAGCTAACCGACGGGCAACGTTGAGCAAGCCGTATCAAAACTGCCTTTACACAGACACACCCCTCAGCATGTCTAGACAGTCATGAAAAATAAAAAGCAGTGGCCAGGTTCGAACCCAGGATACTATACACCATAGTCAAGGTACAGAACCACTAAGCCATGACAGCAGTACCTTTAAATGCAATAATAGCTAATATATAGGAATGAATACAAACTGGAGCATGACAATGCAGGTTTACTGAAGTTGATACAATTCCAAAATGGCCAATCACAGATATGTGCAGGAAAACGGACTATATAAGCCCCATAGGCGGGAATACACAGCATAAACGATTGTAGAACTGACCTGCAGGCAGAATGACAGGAGTAGGAGAGGGTAGCTGCTTTCGAGCACAGAGGTGGGGTGTTGAGGAGTCCAGGTACATGGTCTGGCTCCTAGTCCATAATCATGAGGCCCAACTCATGCAGGGCCAGGTCCTCTGGGGAGCATACAGGGCCGAGGCGTGGGACCGGTTGGCTCATGATCTCACCAGTGCCACAGGGATTCCAAGGACTGGTGAGCAGGTCCGTCACCACCATGCAGACCTGAAGAGACGCAAGCAGGACCAACTGAACCTTTGGATCCAGGAAGCCCGGCAAACACCCAACGCCCCACTACTGAGTAAGTAACATTTAATTATGTATGTAAGAAATTAAACTAGCTGATATTATGGAGATGTGTATTCCAATATTACTTCATTTATATTACAGCTGCAGGTGTCCGTTCTGCGAACCTCAGAGCCTATGGCGATAGGCTGGTGCGGTTGCGCCACCAGGCAGGTCAGTAATCCACTACCAGTAACTGTAAAGAAATATAAAAGTATGACAGTCAGCAAAAGAGTGCAGTGTAGTCAGTAAGGAATAAAATCTGCAAGTAACAGTGTAAAAGTGTCTGCAAGTCTTGCTTAATTACAAAAGTGTGTTTCAGCCTGTAAGTTAAACCGAAAAATGAAACTGTCTGACATATATTCTGAAATAAAAATGCCCTACCTGTAAGAAAATAGTACACAACCTGCAGCAGGCTGAAAAGTATAGCTGCAGAAGATGATGAAATCACATGTGTGAAATATATCCCTGTGGAAATACTGAAACATGACATAAGTGAGACTGCTGGAAAGGATTGTAATAACTACAGGTAAAACATGTCAATAAAGCCTAGAAGTAAGTACCATCCTGAATAGTAAAATGAAAGCAAGTGAGAGAGTGTGAGAAAGTGTCATGAATCCAGCAATACAGTAGTAATAACCCTGAATAAAGTATACTGCAGTCAAGACAGAATGAAATGCATGTGAGATTCAAAACCAAACAGCGAAATCTGTTCAAAGTGTTGCTGCATCTGGAATGTGTATCCCAAAATCTGGATATGTTGCTCTCAGTCTGAAATATGCAGATAGGATGATTGTCTGATATACCAAACATCCACACTTGTCTACAGCTATATAAAGCAAATGTAGCAGGATGATGTAGCTGAACAAAGCTAGATATGAATGTGTATGAAGAACACTAAAATGTATATTGATGTTGCAGTAACAGTCCTATCACCAAGTTGAAATAGTTATCATATAGGAAACTGTAGTTAGAACAGTAGTGTGTATATAACTGTAGCTATTAGAAATGTACAGCATATGTATTGTTATTCAAGGTGTTAATATTACTTTCTTTACCCCACCCTATAACCACATATAACCCATTCCACGTGAAAATGGTATGTGCAATCACAATTAACACCCCTGGACATTTGTCCTGTTGGGTCATATATATTTGCATGTCCGTTGATGCATCTGCCCTGTTCATACATCCACACCTGATGGCCTGTTGCCATCAATTAACCCTGCATGTTGTTGGACTGTGTATTTCTGTTCATATTATGCATGTGTTATGCATGCTGTTCAATGGTGTGAATATCTGGGTGTTTGGTTAATGGGAATACTAATGCATGCTGTTACAACTAATTGTGAATGGTATTATATGTCACTAACCCAAACTGTCATGACATAATGCAAAACATAGGACGACAGGGAAGGCGGGTTCCAGCGGACCCACCTCTCCCACCTCAGCTGGCGAGTGCACCTGGCACTAGTGCCAAGTCCGGACCCTGCTCCGGTGGCCCTGTACCACCTGCGGGTGGAAGCGCTGCAGGGGATGGGGCTCGCCACCCCTCTGCAAGTGTGGCTGGAGGAGAACCACCACTCACCCTCCGTAGCATCCGGACTGTGGTGCGTAGGGAGATTCGGGACTCTGTTCTTGAGCCCCTACACCAGCTCGAGGCACGGGTGGCGCAACTAACGGGCATGCCTGTTGCCCCGCCTACACAGCCCCCAGCACAGCCCCATCCTGGGCAGTGAAGGAACAGTGGCAACTGCCTATGGGTGGGGATATCAGTTCCACTGTTGCCATCTGTGGGCTCATGGGCTCTGGATATCCAAACCTCCGTCCCCGTCAATTGTGTAACCCCCCACACGTGTCATACACCGCCCCTGTATGCGTCTTGTTTGTCTTGTCTGTTTACCTACCCAACCTACCTCCCCAGCTGTACCAACTTCCTTCACCTGACATACCACTCTCACCTGAAAAAAAAAAAAAAAAAGGGCACTCTGTACCCACAAAAAAATTACGCCCCATACATAGCTGCCCATTCCGCACATGTCTGCTGGACATGGAATCTATCAATTACAATTGGCTGTACAACAAGTATTATTGTTGTCCTGACACCTCTCTCAGGGGTGGAAGGTTTCAAATGTCACACCAAATTACATACATATGCACAGCTGTTGCTGATGAAGAAATGGGCAGCTATGGGCCTTACCTACATCCCTCCTGCACATCCCAAGCTTGTTTCCCTACTGTCTTACCCTCTTTGTGACCCCTTTTTCACCACTTTCCTGTCTCCCCATTTTCTTTTCTTCCAAAGAAAATAGCACGGGTGTGCGCCAGAGTAAGCACCGTTAAGCGGTTGTAAGCGGGTGTGTGCTTGTGTGCGCGGAGCTAAACGCCAGTGCGCATGTGTGAGCTCCGCGCAAACCAGCGCTAACCCGGTTACAACTGCTTAAAAGTGCCTTAGTCACTTTGATTGACAGGTCCTGTACTCAGTTCAAAAGCAAAATAAAATCCCACTGTCAGTCCCGAACCCAGGACCTTGGAAACACTAGTCTGTACGACCTACCACTAAGCCATGACTCTTATACAAAAACATTGTGCTAAAATAAATATAACATGTAATAGTAGGGATGAATGTAAAGGGAATATAGGATGTGTAGTACACAAAGCATGTCATTTAAAATTACTGTCAAAACTACTGGATTTCCATAATAGTAGTGTGTGAACAGAAACAGCCATGCTAGTTGGCAGCTTGTAGATAATAAGGTCAGTTAAAGTACATAGATATATGTATGCATATGTACATATATATATATATATATATATATATCTATATATAGTTGTAGGAGTCAATGTGCATACACACTTGCTACAGGGAACATGAGAGAGGAATGGAGAATTGTGAATATACAACACAGCCTGAATCATGAGAGAGATACTAACCTTTACACTCACAGAACACTGTCCACAGCATACCAGCATGGTCCCCGCCCTCACAATCTGAAAGGGCAACGCCTATCCCACATACCCTTTTATAGCACTGACCTGAAATCACAGTGAGAACTGCAATCAGTACACAACTGGCTGTATGCAATTAGCAAATGCTGGCTTACAATTGGTGCAGAGGCCATCACATGGACCTATGCAGATACCTACAAAAGCATCCAGTGCTAACACTCCCCACATGCAATACATTCATTGCATTGTCTGTAAGCAGACAGAGGGAGAGCGAGAAGTGAGAGAGAGAGAGAGAGAGAGAGAGAGAGCAAAAAAAAAAATTAGACACTGTGACTCTGTCACCCGAAGCTGTCAGCACTGACAGTAGCAGCAGCAAGCAGAAGCTGTGGTAACGCAACCAGCTGTGACAAACAGAGGTAATGCAAAGTAGCAGGTTAATAGTGTGCATACTGTGAACCCTCCAAATGTGTCATAGGTCTGTATCCATAGGTATGTCCATGTGATATGTTGTGTGTACGTAGTTCCACCAAAAGGGGATGACCATACATTACATGTCAATCAGTCTTAGGCCATGATCCTGGCAGCAGTTGTCTGTGCGTTGGCCCAGCAATGGCTGTAGTGACTGCTTTGAAAGGTCAGCCAGGTTCAAAAGTCAGGATCAGCCCATCCCAAAGGCACACTGGCTGGGAACAAGTGTCTGCAGGTACCCGATGTCACTGCATATGCATCCCATACTGCATAATTCCATAGCTTAGCAGACCAGGCCCGTTATGCATATGATGTGGTAATTCCCAGGGTCAGTCGAGGTGCCCCCTTAGTGGTGTGGGACCACTGTTGCTGTATGCCACTGTCCAGGTACATATCCTGTAGTATGGCCAAGATAAACTATCAGTGTTATATGCGGTTGTATGTCCTCTCGAGTGCGGTAGCACACATCCAGGGGTACCACGAGGTCACAGTGATGCTGTGTGTTCTTCTCTGCTGAGGGCGGCCCTCACCTGGACATGTGAGATGATAGGGAGGTTACATCCAGCTGGGATAAATATTTTAAAGGTGGGGGAGAAGGAGGGGGGATACGTGCACTGAACATGTCTGCAAGATTGTTGCCAATATCCGTGTGTTTGGTGAATGTTAAGTAGGTGTGGATTAACACAGAGCATATCTGAGGCATGTGGTCCATATGTGTAACATAACTGAAGAAGGCCTTGTGGTCATCCATAGTGTTTGTGTCCATTTCCCTCCCAGAGTAGGCCGTGGCCATTGTTATGACGGACCGTAGCGTAGTACCAGTGCTGACCACAGATGCCTTCCCTTAATGTGAATGTGCTCTGTCCTGCAGTAGCCTCCTGCTATTGTTATACAATCTGCCTCTGTCTGGGGTCCACCGGACAGGATGCCTAACCTTTGTGCATAGGGTCTGGGTTAGAAATGTGTGTGCAAGTTCCATGCAATCCGTGGCATGTCCGTGGTAAGCATTTGCAAAGGGGTCAGCAGTGTGGCTTGTGGCTTCCACTGGCCCAGTGTGCTGCATGGATACCATCTCAGTCCCAGCAAGTGAATAACTGTCTAATCACATACATATCAAAGTAGTCTACTGTGCTGGTGGTGGTGGTGGGATATGTATATCCAGGCCGAGTAACGTCTGTCCACATCACAGTAGTGGACGGTGTCCCACATACAGTACCTTGGGATGAACCCCAGAGTGAGGTTGTGCATTGCACCTGTCAGTGTGTGCTGACCGATGGGGCATGCTACTATGTTGTGTGGAATGTGGCAGGTATTGTTGCACAGGTGTTGGCTGAGCACTGATATCTGGCCATGTACCTGTGTATCCACCACGACACACACACATGCAACATATGGGAGTAGTAGTATATCACTACACATGAGTATCATGTATAGTATGTGTGCCATATATTGCTGACATGGTCTGCTGATATCCTGTTTGTGTTCTCTTCCAGGGAGATGGCGGGACAGCGTAACCCGCCTACTCTGTGGCGGAAGATGAGGAGATCCACCAGAGCCTGGTGCGGGAGTATGACATCCTGTTTTCCGCACCAGTCAGAATCAGCAGGAGAGGGCCGCACTGTGGCAAGACCTTGTCCGTAGGGTAAATGATATTGGCACGCATAACAGGACATATGAGCAGGTACGACATCACTGCAGTGATTTAATCCGAAGTGTCCGGCAGCGTGCATCAGATATCCACAGGCAACAGGTCGCCACAGGAGGTGGGGTGGCCACACATCCCCCCCTCACCAGACTGGAGGGGCTACTCCTAAGTGTTGTGGCTCCAGCCCCGGAACACCAACAGCAGTACACCTGCATTATGATGGAGGCTGGTTCCACACAGCAGCATGACATGGAGCGTGCAGGTAATATGCCATATGTACACCTGACTGTTCTGTACACTGTATCATATGCAATATCAATGGCACAGTTGTGCCCACTGACATTAATCTCATCATTTCTGCAGGTCCCTCCAGGGTTACAGCAAGACAGGCCATCCATGCTGGTGAGTGTGTTTAACATAACCTATAATAGTCCTGATAATGCTAGTAACAGTAGTGTAACTCAGTAGTGCTCTGTGTGTATACTGCGGGGTGTGCATGTGTGCAGGTGTGCCTGTGCCCATGTGTGCATGTGTGCATGTGTGCATGTGTGCAGGTGTGCCTGTGTCCACGTGTGCATCTGTGCATGTGTGCCTGTGTCCACGTGTGCATGTGTGCATGTGTGCCTGTGTCCACGTGTGCATGTGCACATGTGTGCATGTGTACACGTGACCACGTGTGCATGTGTGCATGTGTGCATGTGCCCATGTGTGCATGTGACCACGTGTGCATGTGTGCATGTGTCCATGTGTGCATGTGTCCACGTGTGCATGTGTGCATGTGTCCACGTGTGCATGTGTCCACGTGTGCATGTCTGCATGTGTGCATGTGTGCCTGTGTGCATGTGTGCATGTGTGCATGTGTGCCTGTGTGCATGTGTCCATGTGTGCATGTGTGTATAAGTGCATCACTGGTAACAATGTCTGGAGACTGTAAACTGTGTTTCCTGTCTTCATCCCACAGGTTCTGGGGCTGCTCTGGTGACCTGCAGCAGGGAACCTGAATCCTGTGCCACAGCTACTGGTAATGATGATATTTGTGTAATGGTACAGGAAGGTGTGTCAGGGTCTGCCATTGGTCAGCCAATTGACAGTACACAGCTGTCAACCCCATCATTGCGCACAGTCATCCTGCCTGTACATCCTTTGTCACCATTGTCCCTAGGTGATGGACAGGATACAGTGGGCATAGACCAGGGTAATGTGGTACCTGTGGCACATGCGTCCCCACACAGCAGCCATGGGCAGGGTCCTCCGATGGTACCACACAGACAGTTGCCCATGGGTTCTCGTGGGAGCATCCGTGGGCGTACTGCCTCTGGCCGACGTGCCCAAAGAGGTCTGTCAACCTCAGCTATGTTTCAGACTGTCATGCAGGCACAGTCACGTATGGAAAGGTACACCAGACAGGGTCTGAGGGAGCTGAGAGCATGTCGCACAGCCATGACAGACAGTATGCGTGACATTGCGGATGCTATCCGTAACTTCACCGATGTCATAGACAGACATTGTGGGGACATATTACAGCAGTTCCACAACCAGATGTCCATGAGCCAGGGCAATGGTGGGCGTTTGCGGCGTCGATGTGGCCGTATGCTGGCAGCAGCAGCAGCTGGCAGTCGGCGCGGACGACAACAGGCTCGCGCATGCCCCCATAGTGCCAGCAGCAGCCCCAGCAATGCTGGGTCTGTGCTGTCATCGGAACACCCCAGGAGACCACGTGCACGTGGCTCTGGACAGTCCCAACAGGGACTTGTGTCCAGTCAACACACTCCCGCTTCTGATGACAGTACCCAGTCTGGCTTTGTACTGGATACAGTCCGTAGCACCCCTGCCAGGCACAGGTACCGTGTCCGTGCACACAGACACTGATCTGTATGGCCTGCCAGGTGCAGTCTGTGGCTGTCCACAAACCCCTGTATATGGCAGCCATGAGGTGGAACTGTGTGTGCATACACACATGCGAAATGTTAACACCTAGGGCAACCACATACACACACACACTGCACCAACACTGCCCCACCCTGTACTGCTGCCCCTCACCAACACACATACACACACATGTCAATTGGTGGTATCAGTGGCTGACTCAGGCATACCTAATCCACACCCTGTGCATATGATGACACTGTGCCACCTCCTGCAATCTCCAACATCATTGCGGGAACAGGTAAACACGTTGCTGATGCACAGGGTGACTACATAGAAGTGTATTAGTAGTATCATGTTGGTAACAGTACAGTGTGCTGCTATGACTGTGTGTTTATCCCAGCATGCCTGCTGCAGTAACTGTATGAATGTCCTGAATTGTTATCTGCACCCATAGTACATACCAAAGTATAACAGCTGCACATAATTGCATGCCGGTGGTAAGGTTGTCAACAGATAGCCGCATACATGGGTAGCACAGGGGAAAGCTAACGCAAGTAGTGATATGCAATGGTGGACATGTACAGTAATGGTGTCAAGTTGCCCACAATGACTATGCCATGTGGATGTTGGCGCATGTAGATATGTGTGCAGTACCAATGTAATCCAAATCACAAATAAGTATGACATAATATCGGTTCTACCATGGGCATCTGCGCTGCATATTCCTGGGTACATGTTGATAGTGCCTACATATTTGCATTGTTACTTACTGTTATTGTTACCCCTTCTTTGTTGTATAATGCACTACTTCCAGCCCTGTTTACTGTAGCTTTGTTTGCATGCATGTTCGCTTGGGGTCCCCTGGAACACTGCTTACACCTGCAATGCAGAGTTACAGTGCTTCTGTAGACTTCTAGTGACATCTGCATAGCGTACGATATGTATGTCAACTTTACACATGACAGAACGTCACTGTCTGTCCTGTACGCATGTACGTTGCCTGTGACACATTGCACATGTCTTACCTGGCATTTACCCACGTGTGCAGTCATATATGTCAGTGCTATGAAACAGTAGCGGTACACCCACACATACACACCTTCAGTATGTTGTTCCCCATTGGCCCTATGTGTTGGTACTCACCATGGCAATCACACTACTAGGGTAGCATGTGCAAAGGTAACCTGTGAATCGCCTCTATGGTCCAGTTGTGGTTTATGTGAGTCATGTGTCATTGTCACAGCTGCCACATGTATGCAGTCAGCCATCACCCTTGGCCAGGAACGTACAACACATGTGTGGGATGCCACCACACAGCCAATCTGGGGACTGGTCTCTCTGAACCCAGTAATGCCATACCCTGTCAGGTGGCATGTCATATATACTACATCCTGGACAAACGTCAACCCCAATCCCTGCTGCTACTATTGATA
This sequence comes from Protopterus annectens, assembly GCF_019279795.1. Lineage (NCBI taxonomy): Eukaryota > Metazoa > Chordata > Ceratodontiformes > Protopteridae > Protopterus > Protopterus annectens. Next base: position 1,649,515,734 of record NC_056726.1, read on the forward strand.
ATACCCCTGATAGTTTTGACCAGTTCTTTACTGAGACATTTCAGGCCCTAGCTAGCCATCTACCTCCTAGCTCCCTGGTCCTGAAAGTAGCACCCCTAGAAAACTACTTGCGTCCAGCTGCCAACCAGTCGCCACTTCACTTCTCCGTACCTTGATTGAAACAGTGAAACCCACTACACTTTCTGCTGATCAACTCCCTGCCGAGTACCTATCAAAACCAGATGATGCTATTGCTTACCCGTCTCAAAGGTAATCAAAGGAACCATGTTAGAATCTAACTTTCCCACCATCTGGAAAATGTCATATGTAATCCCACTTCACAAAGGAGGCAGCTCTACTGAAGTCTCCAATTATAGGCCAATAGCTATACTCTCTCCACTTGCAAAGATTATGGAAACTTTCGTCATAGACAAGTCATGCACCACCTAATCCAAACTCGCATTATGGCAGACACTCAGCATGGCTTACGTCCTCATCACAGCACTACGTCAGGCCTCCTAGCCTTTACTAACACCATAAGCCATACTTGCAACAATAATTATATATCCGCAGCCCTCTTTTGGATATTTCAAAGGCATACGATATGGTTGATCACCAACTTGTACTCCACACCCTGCAAAGACTGTCTAGATACTGGAGCCTTCCAATGGTTTCAATCCTACCTGCATGGTCGACAGCAGGCTGGCCTCTGGCAGAACAAACTCTCTAACCTTCTACCTAACACCCTCAGAGTACCACAAGGCTCTATACTAGGGCCCTTGCTGTTCTCCATCTTCATTAACGACCTTTATACTGTCATCCCAAAAGTCAGCTGTATCCAATATGCTGAATACTCTACTCTGATCTGCTCAGCCACATCTCCAGTAGAGTTATGGTCAGCTACCCAGACCACCTTTAATACAATAGAAAACTGGCTTTCTGAACATCATCTGATCCTAAATCCCAATCAAACTAAACTGCTGTTATTTCACCAACACGTAGGTCTACCACTTTCACCGTTACCATAACATCAACTGATGGCACAATAATCTCCCCTGACCCATCTCCGAAACTATTAGGTGTCATCATAGACAATAATCTCAAATGTGACATACATGTTAACCAGATTATCAAAGCCATCAATAGAAAACTAGGGTCACTTTACAGAATTAAAGCCTTCCTAGCCCCTCCAGCTAAAGGTGCCATAGCTCGCTCACACCTTGTTTCAACCCTTCTGTATGCATCCCTCTACTCTCGAATATGAACAAGACTGTCCTTAACAAACACTCAATTTGCTACAACCACATTGCCAGGTTTGCCACTGGGCTGCCTTTTAGGACACATCATTGCATCAATCTAAATCAGCTTGGTTGGCTTGCAATACCCAGCCTAATACAGTATAACCAACTGATTATGGCCTATAAAATCCTCTATAATCCAGACAATACTCCTGCACTTCAAATATTAACACCCCTATAACAATCCTAGACCGCTTCGATCCTCTAACAAAGTACTACTTCAGACTAGCAAGTTTAATAACACAGCCGGTGATTCTCTCTTTGCAAACCCTGTAAGTAGATCCTGGAACTCACTTCCAGCTGATATTACCCTACTGTCCACCTTAGGTCAATTTAACAGTAGACTCAAACAACATTTGTCACTTAACTGGCTATGTCAATGTATCAAGCCTGGCTAACTCGAATGTGTAAAATCTGTGAACCACTTTACTGTGTAATTTTAATTTAATCCTGACTTGTGCTCAGGTCTAACATTAACCTGTGGAACATGTTTGACTTGCTTACTTATGTAATCTCTGTAAATAATCTGTTTGTAATATGTAATGCTAGTATTATGTAATGCTGTATCTGCTACCCTCGTAGCTTGTCTCCACGGGCCTCCGGACATGCATCCAGTCGGACTATCCCAGTCAACAAATGTAGGATAAATAAATAAATCAATAAAATATATTACAGTGACTACAATACCAGTCAGACATTGACACACACTGACAGCATGCTGAACACACTGGGGCATACGTGGGGACTCAGAATAGCAGCCTGCCTGGGCATCACACACCTCCGCAGCTGGCACACAGGCATATGTTCCGTCGGAACAGAGCACATGCCACACATGGCACGCACATCCCCTGTGCCACACACTCACAGCCTGTAGGGCTACACAACACACCTGCTACAGACGTGTCAGGTACCTGTCTTGTGTGCTGCACTGGGGTCCCGCTCAACAGGCTGTATCTGGTGAAGGTCACAGTGATATGCCTCAGGGCACTATGGTCCACCACAGCACACATGCATACAGGTCAGTCAGAGGCATGGACAGATATGACTCACTCATTGACCATGCCAGTGTGGCTGCCTGAGACATACCTCCCTGGACTACATGATAGGGAACATAGAATGGATCTCTCAGCATGTGGCACAGGCCAGTATGAGCCTGATGTTGGTTGCCAACATACCCTCACCAGGTATTCTACCACTATATGTGGGAAGGGTGTTGTATGTCTACATTATGCTCAGTCTCCACTGTCATTCATAGGGTATCCACTGGCTGTCAACGTGTGCTTACATGCTAGGGAAGCCACAATGATGTGCAAGGGTCATCTTGCACGTGACACCCATGGCCCGATGTATAATGGCAAAGCTCCTTGGTACACACATACTGCCTTATGCTGCAGGACATGGTTTACATAGCGACCTCCATGGGTATCACACAGGTTAGGACACTAACAGTGCTGCTACACAACAACAGCAGTGTACACGGAAGATGCATGCACCAGACACTGCCCTCAGCACGGTGAACTGCAATGTCTGTGCAGTACCAGATTCATGATTCATGGCTCACAGGTGTTACCCATCACTGACAGGTTATGCCCCATACCATGCCTGTCATCCCCTACACATGTAACACACATGGATAGGGGTGGTATCCCAAGGTAACACAGATACACACACCTCCAGGTTGTTGGCACAGCACAAACCATCAGGGCCTACTCATGTGCAGCTGACAGTGTGTCGGACTGCCATCTGGTTCATAGCCTGGCACACACAACCCTCCCATACACAGGAAGACCACCTATCCTCCATAACAACACTGGCAATATGACAGTCTCAAGAACTGTGTTTATATGGGCGGACTGCATCCAGCCAAACATTGTGTGTGAGCATTACTGTAGCTACAACACACTAGTTGAAGGGTTCACAGCATGTGGTCACCGAATTGCAGTGGAATGACATGTTACCACTACCACAACAGGTGGGAACATGCAGCACCTGTACATCGACTACATGTACACTATATGGCCCAGACCAGATGTGTATCCCCTGCTGTAGGTCTTTCACCATAGACACCCACACTGTATAGGGACATACCACGTGCGGACCCTGCACAGTAAGACACAGTCATATTGGTATACATTGCAAATACCATTTATCCACTCGAAGCATGTGTCAGACATGGTAACTACTGCAGGTCACAGGTATTTATGTGTATGTGTCACACACATACATCATGTGTGCAATGCCATTGCTGGTTTAGGCAATGGCATGCATTGTTATGTACAAACACCCACACAAGGTCATACTGTGTGACACAACCACACGTGACAGTTGTGGGTTACCAAAACATACCTATCTGTACTCTGACAATGGTAATAGACACAGTAGCAGAGCACACTATTGGCATTACTAGCCAACTAGCCCTGTTTGGCTGTGCTGATAGTGTGGTGACATCCCCTGTGTTTACTGGGGAGTATGCAGCATCTGGTGTATTGTAGTATTTGCCAAATGGATCTGTGCGCTCACACTTGCATTTACACACACCCTACTAGCCTACACACATGCACACTTGCCATTTGCAGGATTCATTCCCCTACCTAACTAAGTCATGACACGTGAGAGAGACGCATTAGCAAAGCGCACTATTCGGTTTACTAGATAGTTCCTCTTCTCTGGCTATACTTATAGGGTGCTGACAACATCAGTATTTTGAAAGGGTAATGTGCATCAGGTAGTGTGATCTCCTGATTGCCAAAACTAACATGTTTTTCATACGGAAATGCACACACACAAACTCCCCACATCCAAACACACACACATGCCATTTACAGGTTTCAAACTCCTACCTAACTACATTACGATACTCGGGAGAAACGCATTAGCAGAGTGCGCTATTCACATTACTGGGAGGCTTCCCTTCTCCTGCTGTACTTATAGGGTGCTGACATCATCTGTGTTTAGAAAGGGGAGTGTGCATCCTGTAGTGTGTTCTCCCAGTTGCCAAAAGGGACATTTCCCTCACACAAATTTGCACACACACAGTAACCCCCCTCATCCAAACACACACACTTGCCATTTGCAGGATTCAAACCACTACCTAACTATGTTATGACACTCGAGACGGACGCATTAGCAGAGCGCTATTCGCATTACTGGGAGGCTTCCCTTCTCCTGCTGTACTTATAGGGTGCTGACATCATCTGTGTTTAGAAAGGGGAATGTGCATCCTGTAGTGTGTTTTCCCAGTTGCCAAAAGGGACATTTCCCTCTCACAGCCTTTCATACACACAAACCCACTCACCCACACACACACACACACACACACACACTGAGCATTTGCAGGATTCTAACCCTACCTAACTATATCATGACACTTGAGGGAGACGCATTAGCAGAGCGCACTATCCAAATTACTGGGCATCTGTTCTGCACCTGTAGTATTTCTAGGGTGCTGACATCTTTATTTCCACAGAGGTATGTAGATGTAGTACTACCTGTCAGGTGGGGATAGCATATATATGCATTTGCAGCCACCTACGTCAGGGTCAGATATGCACATCGCACTGGCAGGTTATGTTCTATACCATGCTTTGGGACCACAGGACCTGTAACACACAACACAACCAGTCCAGAACACCACACCCACATCCAGGACACACACTTAGCTTCCCTGGGAACAGTGCCAGGATATGCAGGTATTCACATACACCATTCCAGTTGTTAACATCAGGTACAGGCATATTGTGTGTGAGAACTACTCAGGCCTCTACCACTTTACCCTACAGCCACTACAATTTGTGGGTCCATGTGCTATGGCAGAACCACACACCACAGCCACATGGGTGAATACATATTGCACCTGTCCATCTGCAACGTGGGTACTCACTGTTCCACACCAGAGGTAGACCACCATTGTTGATATCTGACCATAACCACCTTTCCCTGGACATCCATATCTCATCTCCACCCCCAGGCAAGGTTGTCACTGCACACAAACTGTGTTTAGCACAAGCAGACTCTACACTTGTGTAGACTGGGGTGGATGACTTCAGAGGACCCATGCTGGAGGACTATACTGGCCACTCAGCATAATCCTTGACAATTGCATCCTATGAGCATGTGTACAGTTTGCATTGGTCATGCTATCCCACATATACCCATGACTGCTCCACAACAAGACACCTGTCAGCTGTACACCGACCATATATGCGCCGTTCAACAGACAGAGTGACCTAATACATTGCAGAGCTGTAGCCCACAGAGGGAGGACATCTGTGGACAGTTCCAGCATGGCACTTCATTCACACATACTCATTACAACACAGTGTTGACAGTGGAATCGTCCAGAGAATGCAGATAGGGCTCCCCTCAGTCTGTTATTGATGGACACCTACTGTCAGAGATCCTCAGCAACCCTCTCACAGCACACACCGACAACATGGCTGTGGCTTAGCACATTCAATCCCTGAGACCTCCACGGTGCCCCTGCTTGACAGAGGCACAGCTCACTAGCCTCACATGTTGCCTTCTGTGACCTACTTTACAGTGGCACGGTAGCCTACTATCCTGGGGATGCAGATGCCAAGCACACTCTGGCTGAGCTGTCATTCCCTGGGGCAAGAAGCCTAGTATTGACCTCTACACCCATATGTTCAATTGTCGGATGCACAATATTTGTTGTGCTGTTCTACTGTTTGCAGGTCTTTATTGCCATAGCATTCCCTGTTCCTATGACCAACTTGTGTATCTGTGGCAGATGTTTGCATATGACGGCGATCCACTATATCACTTATGTCTCTGTGGTCATTTACTGTGTGCACTGGGCTGATTGCTGTGTTGTGGTTGGTTCCTGGACTGACACGGACAAATACCAGATATGTGTGGCCAACTGCTACACGGAGATATGGCCTAAGTGTGTGAGCATGCCCAGTTCAGCCTTTCCATGGCATGTTGTCTGACATATGCCTCATTTATCAAAGTGTGCGAGCATGCCCAGTGTGAGCTTTCCATATGTTGCACTCTGAAGTCCACCACATATTTGGGTGTGTGTGACCTTCGACATTATCGCACGTTTATGATTGTGTGTTGGGTGTCATGTTGTGTACTAACTGGCCAACTGCTTCGTGTCTGCCACAACAGGGATTATACTGTGCCTGCAGGAATTGCATGGGATACTTTGCAGACAGTTCTCAACATACTTTCATAATGACCTAACACTGTAGTACCGTGATAGTGTACTGGTTCGGTACTTTCACTGTGGTGGACAGTATCCTGGGCTTTAGTCCTATCACTGCTTGACATCTTCATAGTGAGCACAACAGACTGTGTAGGGGCCAGTTGTGCACATATGACCATGTTGCAATATGTTCAGATATGGACTACCTACACCAGGCTCGTCCAACATTGCTAGTGTATTCCACAACATGGGTGGACATTGGCAAACACTAGCGATGTTCCGTAGGCCATTTCTGATGGTAGTCACAGGGTGTGTTTGTCCTTCAACACACATTGTAACTGGAGTTTGCCATTACATATGTCATGGTTGGTATACTGTGCCTCTGTCTACCTCTGACATAACAGTGATACCCAGGGTAGCCTACCATCTCCCATACACTCATCAGGATGCCTCTTGAGGGGTGTCGATATGTGGCACTCTGGCTGACCTGTACCAGGAGTTTACTGAAGTGTGGGGTGCCTTCTGTGTTATGGATCATTCTGTACAGCTTGTCCTATGTATGTCAGTGCTGGGGTTCAGGTCTCTCATGTGCATAGCTCACTGCCATTCAGATTGTACAAGGTGCAACATGTTCATTCATTCCAGGTTGGACATGGCTTCATACATCAGGCACAGCTTTCCTGTAGCTGGGAAGGATGGCGGTGTGTGGGGCTGCAGTTTGTTTACTCAGGCAACACATGGCATCTGTTCATGCTCTTTGCTACCCCTGGTGGGGTACTGTTGTGGACTTTACAGTTGATGGAGGTGTCTGCTGCGGTATATCCCACAGGGGCTATTGTAGTCAGTTGTGATGCTGATGGAGGATGGCTGCAGAGCCAGAGTGAGTTCCCCTTATCTACATCTGCCAGCCTTCATGTTTGGGTGGGTATATGGTACATGTTTCTGCGAACACTACAGACACATGTTTGTCCAGTGCAGGATATTTATCACCTTTTGTACCCAGGTCTCACATTACATGTTAGGTACCTCATGGGTTAACACCTGTGTGGTAATTTGTGGGCACTTACTGTATATCCACGGTGGTTGTCTATACACAGTTCTGCGATTAGCTTGCTGACATGGCTATGGCTACAGTTGTCTGTTTGTAGGTGGCCCTTTTGTGGGTTGCTTGTGTCAGCTGGGGTCGGATATGGTGGGCTGTTTGTACTCCTCTGCATACATGCTCAGTCACAGTCCTTCCATGTTGGCCTATACCTATGGGACATGTATACAGAATGGGGGTGGGGGGGCCAAGACCAGGCCTTGTGGGATGCCACTCATATCCGCTTTGTAGTCTGACATGGATGCGGCATGTCTGACCATGTCAGTTCTGTCCTTGGTCTGCTTTGCAACCCCTCTACTGACATAGGGGTGTATATTTAAGCTGGTGAACATATCCATACTGAACACGTACGGTATTGTCTAGAAGCATGTGCACGGTCCAGCTACGCTGTGTGGACCACATAGCCCTCATCAATGACCTTAATGACTGCTTCAAATGGGTCAGACATGTTTAGGGGCCGGTTCTGCAGTTACAACAGCCACAGTGTGTAGGGTCCAGTATCAGTAGGTCCACATTAGCCTTCTGTCTGCGGTACATACTGATCCTTTCCATAGCTGTGCAGAACAAGCTTGTCAGGATCCTGGGGTGGTAGTTTGGAGTATCCATTCAGGCAACACCTTTGTTGTGATGGACCACTGTTGTTGTACACTGCTCTTTGGGTACATATCCTGTGGTAAGGCTGACATTGGCCAGTAGTGTGATTTTGCATTCCATTACTCTTGGGGTCCATGTTGGCCTCAGCACAGGACACCATCACATACCTTTGCTGCTGTGTGTTCTGCTTTGCAGATGATGGCTGTTACCTCAGCATCTGCAATGTCAGGGGACCATCTGCTGGGATAGGTATTTTGCACTCGGGGGGGGGGGTGTTTGCACTGCACCTGACAGGTTGTATGTTAGCAATATGTGTGTGTGTTTGGTATGTTGTTTGTAATATCTGTGTGATTCGGAGCATATCTGTGGATGCCCAACATGGTTCCTACCATCAGTTGGGTATGCCTTGTGATTATCCTTAGTGTCCTGTACGTTTTGTATCTTCATAGGTTCATGGGTTCATAGTAGGCTAGACACCCTAGGCCATTAGTAAGCCTAGCTAGAGTGTGTGTGTCTTTCGCCACCCCTTGCTATGTTCAATTATGGCCATTTATGAGGTTCTTCACTGTGCCTCTGTCTGGTCGTGACACAGTGGGGACCCCAGTATACATGTGCGGTCATCCATCCACTTGGCAATATTCCTGTTGAGGGGTGTCAGTGAGGGGCTCTGCCTACCATGGATTGGGATCCTGTTTCTGGGTGTGGGGAGCCTATGGGTTATGTATCTGTCCCTCCAGCACATCTTATTTCATTATGTGTTGAGGTTGACATCTGTGACTCTCACAGCTCCAATGGCTTTGATTTCCTGTGGTGTAGCATGTCCATTACTCCTGTGTTGGACATGGCCTGGTACAACAGACATACAATGCCTCTGTGTAGGCAGTGTGTGACTGCAGTCAGCTGGGGTGTCTACAGCCAGGCAGCATATGACATATATTTCACACCCTTTATCCTGTTGGTGGGGTAACTATGAGGTCTTTCGAACCGCTGCAGGTGTCACGTATGGTACATCCCATATGAGTCATTGTACTAGATTATGGGTCTGATAAGGGAACAGTACAGCGGCACAGTGACCTCTGTTGATGTTGATGTGAATCCTTTCATGATACGGTGTCCAGTATCAACAGTCTTCATAGCCACATTGGCATTGTGGCTGTCACATGACAGATTAATGTCGACCTGTGTCCCTAGGTCCCTGATGACTCCTTGCATACATAATGGTTTGACACCTATGTGGTACTTTGTGTACCTTGTCTGGTATTTGGTGGGACATTCATACTGTCCAGTGTCTTCGGATGTCTGGGTGGGGTTCTTGTGTGTGAGAGTGTGGTCTGTCGCATGCTACAGACTGTACAGCAGTTTTGACTACAGTTATGTGCACATGGGTGGTGTCCGCTGCTTTGTGCATTGTCAGTTACCTGGCTATATGGGTGTCTGTGCTGCATATGGATACTCCCCTCCTTTGATGTCTTGGTGCAGGTGTTGGGGCCATAACACATGGTATGTGGTATAACCTAGTAGTGCTGGTGTGCTATCACTAGGCCTGCAGCAGGCTTCTGTCACTGGACAGGCATCAATGTTCTCCATAATGGGAAGTGCCTCAGGGGCATGCATATTGCAGTTTACACATCTGGCATTGGTCAGCATTACCCTTATGTTTCCTACCACTTATGTTTTCTAGGGTGGTGGGTAGTCTTTTTGGCCTTGCCTACATACGGCTCTATGGAGGCGGCATAGGCCTTATCCAGTATCCAGACGCACACGGGTAACAGCTGACAGCCATCCCTGTAACAGCAGCATGGCTTGTCATGCTTGACATCTCAAGCAGACACACATTACACCCTCTTGGACTGACAGCTGTAACTGTGCCAGCTGTTAAACATGAGCATTCTGTGTTTGTACTGTGGCATCATTCTTGGTGAGGGTTGGATGCTGCACACAGCCAGTGTCATCCCGCCTGGGGTACATACTCGGAGGGACCATCCATGTCTCATTTGATGTTGACCAGGGAGGTACATCTCAGGTAATTCACACCAGCATGGACATTGAGTGCATCATATTTCTGCTTGCTTTGGGGTGACCTGCGTACTTGTGTTAAGTGGCATTTTGTGGCAACCTACAAGCAGCTTACTCTACCCTTTCCCTTGTTCAGTCTGGTGAGTGGGACAGCTGTGTGTCTGCCTATACAGACACCTATTACGACTGTATCAGGCATGTTGTTTCTCCTTCTGCCTGTGACTGTTTGGCACACCAGCTTTGCGTACTATTCGTTGCATGTGCTATGTTTGAAGGTTGTGGTTGCTTGTGATCTACTTTGGAGGCTTCTGTTGGTGTGGTGTGTTTGTAATTAAGGCCTCCGGGAATATTTGTCTGTGTTTATGTGTTTGGTTTACAGTTGTGGTAGGTCTATGTGGGACTGGGTTTGTGGTGTATGTGGTTACCTTCTCCTCCTGACTAGTGTTGACAGTACTGAGTTGTTGGAGCTCAACCTCTGGTTTGGATACATGGATGCATCTATCACATATGTTTGTATTTATTGGGGGTGTTGTGGTTGTCTGTGTACTTGGTACTGGCATCACATTGCCTCTGGATTCATAGATTATACTTGTTGTGGCTGGACTTAGTGGATTGTATGTGTGGACATATGTTGTTGCCATACTACTGGTCAGTGATTACTTCCCTTTTAATATTTGCTCTATCATGTGGTAACTTCCTCATTCTCTTGCATGGTTTGGTAATGGCTGGAGGCCAGCATGCCAGATGCCTGCGTGTATGGCATTGTGTGTTGTTGTTATTTGTGATTGCATACTCCAAGCATTCCTGGCTGTGTTCATGGAATGCCTGTATAACATGTTCTGTGGTGTGTCCCATATTCTGCACTTGCACAGGGCCTTTTGTGGATTCAACATCGGTTTTGAGGGCTGCAACCTATACTTTACACATGTTTTCACTGTGGTATTCTGGCCAGGGACTGGGGTCAGGGTGTGTATATCCAGTGTGATTACTCTATGGTCTGGTCTTACCAGTGAGGGGTACACTTCTCATCTTGCCATCCAGTACACATGTTGCTGATTATCACATCCAGTATGCTTACCCCTCTTGTGGGAGTAGTACATTGTTCCTGGGCATTTTGGTTTATGGAATCTGGGTAATTTTCTCCTACTGTGTTGGTGCTAGTACAATGCTACCGGTGTATGTCTGGGTATTTTCAGTCGAGCAATATAATGTGGTTTGGGGGGGCTTGATATATTCATGTATTCCGACATAGGCCAGGTGCTGTTCCTGGTATTAGGACAGTGGTCTGCAGCAGGCTATATACTGCGAGGCAGTTTTAGCCATTGGTATTTGACCATGGATATTCCATGCTGCTTCTTGTTGTGGTACCAACATGGGGTGTGGTTATCCTTGCCATTTCTTGCTAGTCACCCTCCTTTTGTAGCTTGTTCCATGTTTTGCGGCTGTACAGCACAGTATGAGGTGTGACCTGGTAGTGTTAGGGTGCTGATGTGAGCCTTGCCCAGTTCTCTATTACAGGACTGGTATCTACATTCTCCTTACTGTGTGCATTTACACTGCACACATCTTGCTGTTTATACATCTGTCATGGGGTAGTATTACATCTAGGTTCCTATCCCTTGTAGAACCTATGAGGTTGGGTTTGTGTTTTGAGACTTACCTATTCAGGGCATGCTGTGGGTACTGACAGCCTTTGCCAGTATCCATGGGGCATGGCATGATAGGTGCACGCCACCCCTAGCAGGTGGTGCATCATGTCAAACTCATATCTTCCCAGCCTGTAACACATTGGCTCCCCTTTGACTGACTGCATTACTTCAGCCAATTATTGTACTTGATCTTCTTGTCTTCATAGTGTGGCATCATGCTTGGTGAGGGTGAGATGTTAGGCAGGGTCTTCATGTTTGCATATACTAGATGGTGTTACATTGCTTAACACATGGCAATCATGCCTCAGGTGGTGCTGCAGGGCTGCCTCTGTCGGATGCACATACTACACTCCCTGTACATGTTTGAGAGCAGGTTGTGTCATGTTAGGCATCCCTGTTACTATATGAGTGAGTCAGAGAGGGGTATCATTCCCAGGGTTCCTACTGAGCCAGTGTATGTGCTATGCGTTGCCTCTTTGCCAAGGCCAGGGCATACTGGGCACGCCTCCTTCTGCCTACTGGGGCAGGCTCAGGTTGTTCCTCCTCCGAGTCACGCTCTGCCTGTGATGGCCTTGGCAATGGTGGGGGCTGTTTGGCCCGGCCCTATGCTGGTCCTGCTGCAGCTGTTTTCGCAAGATCATATTATGTAGCATAGCACATACCATGACAATTTGGGTACATGTAGTTGGTGTGTACTGCAAGGCTCCACCAGATGTGTCCAGACACCGGAACCGTGACTTGAGCAGCCCAAACACACGCTCTATTACATTACGTGTTTGTGCGTGTGCCTCATTATGGCGTTCCTGTTCAGGTGTGTGTGCATTTCTGATGGGTGTCATCAGCCACGGCTCCAGTGCATAACCTGCATCCCCACTAGGTGTCCGTGTGGGATGTCCCCATTGGCAAATGTCTGGTACAGCTGCGTCAAATGCCAGATGTGGGAATCGTGATAACTCCCAGGGCAGCCAGCACACACATTCATTATTATGCCCTGGGCATCACACATGACCTGGCAGTTGATGGAGGGAAGCCCTTGCGGTTAATGTAGGCCCTACCCGCTCACCGGCTGGTGCTTTGATGCGTATGTGCGTGCAGTCTATTGCACCCAGTACCTCAGGGTATTCCGCTATTTGCTGGAAGAGACGATATTGCTGGCCAATACCTCACGGGCATTGGGGAAATATACATGATCACCGACATGTGCTGACATGGCATCCAGGAACTGGTGTAGTACCCTGGAGGCTGATGCCTGTGATATCCCCATCATATCGCCAGTTGGTCTCTGGAAGGTACCTGTTGCTAGTATTCTTAGGCCAACACATACCTTGGTTTCCACTGGGATGGGTTCCCCTCTGTTGGTTCTGTGTGTGAGGCGTGGCCTGCACAGCTCAACAATTTGCTGCAGGAGCTCTCTGTCCACTCTATAGCTCTACTATCTCCAGCTCATGTAACCCGTGGTAGGTGACCCTGGGCCTGTACACTCTTCTCCGTCTCCTCACTGTGGGTTGTCTGGCACCATCTGCATTGTCACCACCCTCAGCAAGTCGCCTATGTCTCATTATGACAGCTATGGCAGCCCCTAACATTTCTGCTCTGAGTGAAGCTTTTTCAGTTTTCACTTCTATTAGCTTACTCCTGTCTTGCAGTGTCTCTTAATGGAAACATCCTGCACTACTGTTTGCAGAGTTTTAAGTGCTGGGCTGGGCTACTATTCTGCCTGTGTAATTGCCTGCTTCTAATTATTTTCACCTGCTAGCTTCAGCAGTTATCCCTGCTAGCTTCCTATTAATTCTGTTGCTTCCTTTTTCCTCTCTGTTTCCTCAGGGGGGAGCAACGTGCATACTATCTGAAACACGCTCACAGTGGCTTACACGCGCGCACACGTGCTTACACGGTTCAGAATCTACTTATTCGGGTTTACACGCGCGTACACCCGCGCAAACACTGTTACACGTCTGCCAACAGCCTCCAACATACTCAGCCTGCCATACACGCGCGCACACCAGCGCAAACAGTGTTAAACATCTCCCAACACGCTCCCACATGCTCACACTGCCTTACATGCGAGCACATTGTCCTACTTGCGCTTCATGGCATGCACACGTGCGCATGCACGGCCAGCAAGAAACTTTGGTGTAGGTAACAGTGTACACCTTCCATTTCTTGACTTTCCATGACTTATCTAGTGGCACACCTCTTTCCATGATCTGTGCCTGTCATCTGTCATGTTACACTGGCCTCCAATGAACTGCATTTCTTTCTACCATTCCCCCCTGTGATGTCACCTATCTCCTACTCTATTCCTCCCCCTTTTGTATCTCTTACACTACTCAGACTGTGCTCATTTGGTATGTGACTGTGAGATTCAGTATCCGAACCCTCATTTACATGAGATTGCCTACTAATGCTTAGTTACATGTCTTAGACTCAGCTTCCCCCCTTAGCAACCACTACACGGTGGCCATGTTGGTTTTGGTCTGCTGGTCCCTGCATTGTCATTCCATGTATTGCATGAAACCCACATTTGTGGGTTTATAACCTTCTTTTTTATGGTTTTATACAGCGCAGCCCGTTTGCGCGGGGCTGCGCTGGGTTTAAACATCGGCGATCGCCGAAAAAAAAATTATATTTTTAATATTTTTGCATCGGGTTATCTTGCCAATGGCCACATATTTGGCCATTGGCATGCTGCCTGAGTCATATGCAACCTTTATTTGGAGCTGACATCGCTCCGTTGTGGAATTTGCAGAAATGTACTCAGTTGTCAGCTGAGTACATTTCTGCAGCTAAAACGTCTCCTACACGGACTGGTTTCTGCTTCGTGGATCGCTAATATACCTCATTTGCATACCTTTCGGATGCAAGTGAGGTATTTAGCATGTCCACGCCCAGTCCGTGTAAGAGACGTTTTAGCTGGTCTCTTACACGGAGCTTAGGGCTGTTCCTGGATCGCGAGGCTTGCATGGAGTGTTGCACGTCTCTTACACTCCGTGCAAGCCTTCATGAATCCTGCCCCTACAGTTTGTAGCACATTTACAATCTTTATTGGTACCTCTTCCCTTAAGATAATCAGACCTACAGCTACTATTTTGAGTACTCTGGGAGACATCTCATGTAATTCTCTTATTCTGTCCTTCATAAGTGCCCACAGCTTCTTTGCAGAATCTTCCATTTTTCCTTGTCTGCCTGGTAATCCTCATTAGTACCCCAACCTCTTACCCAAATAGGAATTGTATCCTCTTTTTCCATGACTAAAAATAAATAGCTCCTTCAGAATTTTGGCCTGCTGCCAAACTTTGAAAAATCTCCTTGTATCCTCTGCCATCTAGTATTAAAGTATTTTCTTCCTTCCCTGACATACCTAAAGAACGCTTTCCTGCTATTCTGTATTAGTCTTTCCGTTTCCTTCTCCATTTCTGCCTTCGTTAATTTTACCAAAAGAAAGCTTTTTCTTTTCTTG